>NC_071120.1:615000-750000 GCF_024256425.1 Clarias gariepinus | reverse complement strand
GATTCACCTTTAAAAGCCACAAACCTTTTTTTTTTTTCATTTTCACTGCAACTTCATTAACCTTTAAAACAGACAAAATCCTAATGTTTTTAATGTGTATAGAGTTTTTAGTGTTCAGAAAATGTAGCTTCAATAATTTAGGTGTTTAGGTGTTTACTTTGTGGTAAACCAAGATGGCGTTGGTGAGATCGGCTGCCGTCACGTCCGCTCCGACCTCTTTTTCCTCCTTTTTGTATATTAATTTAAATCTCAATAACCTTAAACAGGCAAATTCTTCACAATTAAGTACATTAGGTATGATAGAGATACTCTTATTTTTGTTGGTATACAGTGTATGACCCTTTTAATCCCAGATCCAATTAGGCCAAGTGAGATCCTGGGGGAGAACAAAGGACATGACCCGAAGGAGGAAACGAGTCGGCATCAGCAACAGGCTGAGAGCCGCATGCCTCTGCCTAACATCCTGCTTGCCAAGGTCCAGTCACTTAAAAACAATCTCAATGACCTCAGGGCCAGCGTAAATGTCCAGAGAGACATTCAGGACCACAATCTCCTCTCCTTCACTAAAACATGACTCAACCCAGCGGTGCCGGACCACCTCATCCAGCTGGTGGGAATCTTCTCAGTTCACAGCAAAGACAGAACACTGCAAATGAGGAAGTCAAAGGGAGGCGGCTTGTGTTTAAAGGTAAACGGCAGCTGGTGCAACAGCACGAGCATTAGCATAAAGACAACAACCTGTCTCTTAATGTTGACAAGACAAAGGAGATGTTTGTTGACTTAAGGAGGACACGAGGCGACCATTCTCCGCTGACCATCAGCGGCTCCTCTGTGGGAATCGTCGAAAGCACCAAATTCCTGGGTGTCCACCTAGAGAAGGACCTCAGCTGGTCCCTCAACACCAGCTCCCTACACAAGAAAGCCCAACAGCGTATCTTCTTTCTGAGAAGACTGAGAAAGGCCCAGCTTCCACCACCGATCCTGACCACCTTCTATAGAGGAACTATCGAGAGCATTCTGAGCGGCTGCATCACTGTCTGGTTTGGGAATTGTGCCATATCTGACCGCAAAACCCTACAGCGGATAGTGAGGACAGCGGAGAAGATCATCGGGGCCTCTCTCCCCTCTATTGAAGTCATCTACACCACACGCTGCATCCGCAAAGCCATCAGCATTGTGTATGAATTATTATAGCTTCAAAGTGTAGAGACGCTGAGTGGGCCAAAATACTTGTGTGTCTAAACTTAACTTTGCACACATCTACCAACATATTAGCCAGGTCTGCTCTCTCTGTCAATCCAAAAAGCAAAACCTACCAGCAGCAATGGTTCCTGAGATATCTAGCTAAGAATCAGCACAGTTATGTTCCCATTTGGGTCAATGCAAGATATCAGGTTATAGTCTCTTTGTGTGAGGAAGCTGTGCAGCCAGGGCTGTTGCTAAGACAACCGGGATAAATAATGCCCCCTTCACACACATACACACTTACAAACCTTGGGTAGGTAAATGGCCTTATCTCTGGAACCTTAGCCTAGAAAAGGAAAATCTGATGCATCCGGGTCCCCCCACATAACAATTACTTCAGCAGTTGTACCTAGTTTAGATTATTACTGTTCACCATCAGGCTGAAAAAGCTACAGTATTATAAGTTTACAACATGGGAAGTGGAGATAGATTCAAATCATTACACTGTTTCCTGCTGAACTCACAGGTGACGTAGTTTAACACTGCTTGTTCCTTTCCAGAGTCGTCCTGGCAGATGAAGTTCACGCCGATGTCAGTGGTATTGAGTCCAAGCACTCTGATGGCTCTGACACGGTCACTGATGTTGATTAGAGGGTATGGAGTGTTGGAGAAGTAGAGGGCAGTGACTTGAGCTCCATCAGGAGGGATACAGCAGAAGAAGACAGACAATCCTTCCTGTAAAACCTCCTGCTTTGGAAATAACCTCAAACTATTGGAGCTAATGTTCTGCTGACCTGAAAACCACAAAGCAGAGAGAACAACTGAAAATGAGATCTGAAGCCAGAGAACCTTCCAGAGTTAACAAACTTCCAAAGACCCTAAAATCACAGTCTTGTGATTTTATTAAAACCAGAGGTGGGTAGAGTATGCAAACAAAAATGTACTCAAGTAAGAGTAGCTGTACTTCAAAACAGTATTACTCAAGTAAGTAAAAAGTAGTCATCCAAGATATAACACAAGTAAGAGTACAAAAAGACTACGGTGAAAAGACTTCTCAAGTACTGAGTAACTGTTTCAATCGTAATGTCCGACTTATTTTCTATTTTAATAATAAGTATATACACCGCTACACAGTTCTGCACTTTGTGTAAGCCATGCCGGCTGAAAACTTTTTATATTCCTGCTACGCCGCCAGTTTGTGTGTGGTCATGTGACTACATGTGGTTATTATTACTGAGGCCGATTGGTGAAGCGAAGTCATGTGATTATTAATGCAGCTCTATCGGCTGCATGTGTAGAATAAATGGTTAAAAAAGTAACGAGTCGAGTTTAGTCGAGTGTAGCCGAATGTAGTGTGAAAAGTATGGTGCAATAAAACTACTCATGTAGTTTTAAATGTAACGGAGTAAATGTTACTTGTTACTACCCACCTCTGATTAAAACAATCCAATCAGGGATGTTCTCACACTACATCATCGACCCCTGGAATTCTCTAGACTCCAACATGAGAACCCTACAGTAGCTCTAGGGGACAAGTTTAACTTCTTTTTGGAAATAATGAACATCCTGATATCTACAGTAAGTGTTTTCCCACTATTTAGTTTTCAGGAAACTGAACATTTCAGTGATGCACATATTCACCTATCATCTGTCTATTCAGGGGCAGTGGTGGCTCAGAGGGCTGAGGGACTGAGTTACTGATCAGAAAATTCGATCTTCAGCTCCACCAGGTTGACATTGTCGGGCTCTTGAACAAGGCCCTTAACCCTATCTTCTCCAGGGGCACTTTATCATGGCTGAATCTGCGCTCTGACCCCAGTTATGCCAGGATATACCAGGAAAGAATTTCACTGTGCAATAATGTATATGGGACAAATAAAGACTTAACTAAAAAATAATAGCGCACTGCAACACAAGATTACATGCAGATTACAGAGCTGTTACACAACCTAACCCTGCCCTGTCACACTAGATATTACACACACACACACACACACTCTCTCTCTCTCTCACAGGAAGTGTTCACAACCCACCATTCTGCAGGTCATCCTTCCTGTCCAGCTCATATCTCCTCCAACTGAAATCTTGACAGCAAAAACATACTTCAGAGAACTTTAGAGAACTTTAGATAATGCAGAAAATCAAGCACATTATTTATTCACCACTTTTTTATAATTGCACTTATGTAATATAATCTTATTGAGAAATAACAAATACATAAGCAGGTTAATACTCTACAATATGATAAATTGTTCTCCGGGGATTCACTGAGGTATGGTTTTGGGTCAAGGTTTCAGATGGAGATGGACTCTTAAAGTAAAATGTTTTTTATCTCATTACATCCTCACACAGATACATCATTTACATACATCACCAGTCCTGTGTGTGTGTGTGTCTGTGTGTCTGTGTGTGTGTGTGTGTTCAGAAACATTTTACCATAATGAGTCGTCCAGTCAGTCCATGAACCGGGAACACGTCTGATCCGTACGGAGTGATCAGTGCACTGGAGCGGCAGCGCTGAGGTCCACACCCACGACACGACCTGAACTCCAGCCTCCTTACTCACAGTGCTCTGTTAATACACCATCGAAATGATCATCACCACCACTACAACCATCATCATCGTCATCATCATCAGCATGATTATCATCACAACCTTCATCATCAGATCATCATCATCATCATCATCATCATCATCATCTTCATCATCAGCATGATTATCATCATAACCTTCATCATCAGATCATCCTCAGACTTTACATGTTATGCATTCTTGTTAATTGTATTGTACATGCAGGTAAGACTAACTATGTACTGTAAGGTCTGACTTACCTGAGTGACGACATGACGTTCTTCACTTTGTCCAATCTGGACCTGATAGGTTTGCTCTGAACCTGTGTTATTTTCGTGCTCTGTCAATCGGACCTCTAAACTCCACGAGCTCTTCACACACACTTCAAAACTGAATGGCGCAGCCTCACTGCTTCCTGTCAGGAAACGAAGGATTATAGATTATAATTAACTGTAAATAATGAATCACAAACAGGTGAACACTGTACAGTTTAGTTCTGACCCGGCACCATATCCAGCGAGGTTCTGGGTTCTGTAGAGACGAGGAAAAGAAAGCTCACTGAGCACAGAACAAACATCTTCACCTCAAACACAGGCTTCAACACACACACACATACTCACACTCACACACACCCCTACTGTAGGCTTACTGAATTGTAGCCTTGTTTATTTCAACATGTTATACAGCACTGAGGTGATGATGTCACTCTGATGTCAGAGATATGGACATAACTCCACCCCCGGCAGTCAGTTTTCAGATTTGTCAAAATGTACAATAAAGTTGTTCATATATACAAAGACATATTATTATTATTATTATTATTATTATTATTATTATATACATGTAATATTGTAGAATAAATGCTGGATTATGACCAAAATTCAATGGATCTTTGGCCATCTAAGGACTTATGATTCTACAGTAAATCAGTTCAGTCATCAGGCAAATCACTCCTGATATTCCACAAGCATTTGTGCACAGTATACCACAGTGTGTGAGAGTGATCATTTTCTTTTCATTTTGTGAAGCTGCTTTGAGACAATGATCATTGTTAAAAGTGCTTTATAAATAAATTTAAATTGAATTGAGTGGTGAGTGTAAAGTGAGAACATACTGTGAGTTAACAGTGGGAGTGAGTGTGAGCAGTAATGAAGGACAGGATCTAATTATTAATTACACTTATAAACTAAATACAGCGTAGGTGAGCGTTTATGTGTGTATATTTCTGAAGTGTGTTTGGTGCATTATGACAAACAGAGCACAGACAGCATGAAGATCATAAAACACAGCCATAATATGGTTTAGTTCTCTACAAAGCAGTGTGTCTCATAAATCTCATAACGCTTTTCACAGGTTCCCAACAAAGGAGGGCGCTATAGATTACACTTTATTCAGCTCATCAGAGTAATTAACGTTTCTCTCTCCTGCTTTATTCTCCACCTGTGCAGTGCTGATGGTGGTGTTGTGTCTCCTCAGACATGCAGTCCTGCAGCGTCCATCACTGTGTCCTGTTCTTACTCACACTCACATTCACCACTGGTAAGTCTCACTACACACTCTACACTCTCACTACACACTCTACACTATACACTCTACACTATACACACTCTCACTCTACACACTCACATCACTGTGTCCTGTTCTTACTCACACTCACACTCACCACTGGTAAGTCTCACTACACTCTCTACACTACACACTCTACACACTCACTACACACTCTACACTATACACACTCTCACTCTACACACTCACATCACTGTGTCCTGTTCTTACTCACACTCACACTCACCACTGGTAAGTCTCACTCTACACTCTACACTATACACACTCACTGTACACACACTCACACTCACCACTGGTAAGTCTCACTACACACTACACTATACACACTCTACACTATACACACTCTACACTATACACACTCACATCACTGTGTCCTGTTCTTACTCACACTCACACTCACCACTGGTAAGTCTCACTACACACTCTATACTATACACTATACACACTCTCACTACACACTCTCACTACACACTCTCACTACACACACTCACATCACTGTGTCCTGTTCTTACTCACACTCACACTCACCACTGGTAAGTCCCGCTGTACACTCTACACTATACACACTCTCACTACACACACTCACACTCACCACTGGTAAGTCTCACTACACACTCTATACTATACACTATACACACTCTCACTACACACTCTCACTACACACTCTCACCACACACACTCTCACATTCATCACTGTGTCCTGTTCTTACACACACTCACACTCACCACTGGTAAGTCTCACTATACACTCTACACTATACACACTCTCACTATACACTCTCACTACACACTCTCACTACACACTCTCACTACACACACTCTCACTACACACACTCTCACATTCATCACTGTGTCCTGTTCTTACACACACTCACACTCACCACTGGTAAGTCTCACTACACTCTCACTGTACACACTCTCACTGTACACTGTACACTGTACACTCTCTCTCACTGTACAGACTCACTGTGCAATCCCATTCATCACTCTCACAGCACACTCACTGCTCATGCTCACACTCACTGTACACTCTAACTGTACACCAGTGGTGTCAAAAGTATTCACATTCATTACTTGAGTAGAAGTATAGATACTACAGATGTGGCCATCAAGACTGAACGTGTTTTCCCGCGAGATGCTGCAATTTAGCGCGCGGCGTGCCGCAACTTGCCGTAAGCAACATTCGGGAATTTAAATAAATGTTTTGTGCTTCACTGAATATCCGCCAGATGGCGCATGGAAGGACTTTATCTAAAAGCCGGACCAAGTATAATGAAGAACTGTGTATAATTACTTAGTCTAAAACAATATTGTTCCCAATGCTGAAGCAAACATGAATTTTATTTTGTTTTACAACAGATCTTTCATGATGAATGTGTGTTTATGTGCTTTATATTATTTTCACAATGATGAAATGACCAAATTCGTGCTTTAAAAGTTTCTTATATAGTTTTTGTAATGTTTTAACAGGGACAAAATAATGAAAAGTTTAAATGGTGTTGAAATTAATTTAATTTCCTGATAATAGGCTATCTGATAGTGTTCAGAATCCCGTCCGCTCTCGCGTAGACAGCAGAGCTCTGGTTTTTATATTTTGTGTGTGTGTGTGTGTTTGTGTGTGTGTGTGTCCGCGCACGCGTCTCATATACAATGTTTGTGCTTCATATTATTTTCATAAGGATGAAATGAGATGCCCAAATTCGTGCTTTGAAATTCATAGTAAGTTTCTTATATAGTTTTTGTAATGTCTTAACAGGGACAAATTAATAAAAGACATGGCAATGCCTCGGTTTAAATGGTATTGAAATTAATTTAATTTCCTGATAGTAGGCTATCTGATAGTGTTAACTATGCAAATGTCCTGATTCGTGAATACACCAACATATCTTATAAATAAAGCTGTTCATCGCCGTGTGGAAACCCGCGGCTCATACTTCCACTTTACAAAAGGCAGCGTTTTGATCAAAAGGCTGATAATCGAGCGATTTATCGATAAAAATGCAGACATTCTCAACCAGAAATGCACCAAAGACAAATACATGTACAGTACTGTATATGGGCTAATCGCGTTGTTTTCGCGCTGAGAGATTGTGAGTTTCTGTTGATAAGTGTATGTGGATAAGTTGATAAGTGTATGTTGTCAAAGTATTTGTGGACATATAATTAGGAGAAAAATCTCAATTAAGGATGTCTTGAAACATAATGCAGTAACTCTATAAGCCCACAATCTTATTAACGTTAATTATCGCCAGCCGGCACGAATAGGCGGCTCTGTCCCTTTGCCGCCTATTCAGGGAGCCTACGGAGTGAGCGAGTAGCGATAGTAGATTTGGGCGCACGTCTATCACAGGCGCACGCCGTCACAGAAAGTAAAGTTGAGGATCACGATGCCCAACATCCCGGAGCCCAAACCCCATTTAAATTAAATTAACAAATATTGTAAGTAAATAACAATTGCCTACGTTTAGAAAAGCATTTTTATTTAGATCAGATGTAAGTAAATGGAAAGAAAGTAAATGGCTGCGCTGTTTGGAGGCGGGACGTGCTAATGACAATTTGGTCTGCTGTGTGTGTGTGTGTGTGTGTGTGAGGGAGAGAGAGAGAGAGGTGTCAAGAGGTCTTACATACTCATGAAGAGTCAAGGATTATTTAGTAAAACAGAGGCTCAGCTGAAAAATGTTAGACACATCAGTCACTTAACCCCAAATAAAAGGTCTTTCTGAGTGTTATGATATAGTTAAAATAACAGATGTACAAACGGTACAAACTGAATACTAAACCTAAACCAGGCACGAGGATTAATAAACCAAGATAGCCCCATACCCGTATTTATTTTTTTAAATAAAAATACCAAAGAAGATTATTGTGTATAGACTGATTAAAAACAATGCAATTTACGCTATTATAAGGAAAATCTCAAGTTCTTCCATTTCAAGGATTAAAAACGGTAACAATGTCAACTTTAGAATCTAGAATCCAGAAAATAAAAATTACACAAATTTAAATCACTGAAAGTCTCCAGAAGAGCCTCAGATTCAAGACGTTTTTAAAGTGTGGAGAGGTGCATTTCAGTTCCTCTGAATGTATAGGTGAGAACAGCTGATTCACACCTGAGGAGGGTGAATAATTTGTATTTGAATGTTGTCTGGCATTGTAAGCACTATAGTGACACTAAAAGAACAACCCAGGATTAATAGGAATAAGAGGCCCTTACTGCATAAATATTATTTAGTACAACAACATTCCTCCACAAATAACAATAAAACAAGAATAAAAAAATTTTTATATATATATATATTGTTGAGTACATTTGGGCCGTGTAACGGGTTTGACTCTAAGTGCACGGGCGGCACCATGAAGCACGGACTCGCGGCGAGGTCTTACGGAAAAAAATGGGAAGAAAAGTGTTAAAGGAGTGAGGATGGAAAGGAAGGAATGTGCACGTGCAGGTTTGGTTGGCATGCGGGCACGGGCTGGTGAGTGGTGGGCAGCGGACAGAGTGGCAGCGTGGGCCCGCGAGGACAGCAGCTCCAGCAGCTCCTGCCTCGGTCCACTCGCGCTGACTCTGCTCTCCGCGGATGGCCGGACCGGCCCCTCCCATCTCTCGCTTCTTTGAAGTCCCTGGGGTGCGTTCCATTTGCCCCGCTTGCATGCCGCACTTCCGCATTGTTGCGCACGCATCGCACTCACACCGCGTAGTAAAATCCACTGTAACCCAACAGACCCTGAGTATTTTATAGCGCGGGGTGCAAGCCCGGGATCATTAGCAAGGATAGCTCACCATTCGTGCCTAATTCCGCGGCCCCGCTCCTTCGCATATCTGAAGGAGAGGCCGCCTAACTAGTGCGCGAGGAGTGATATTGGTTTGGGCGCACGCCGTGACAGGCTTAAAAAACTATTATCCTCAAAAATGTAACAGATGAGGACTCTGATTAATGTGCAAAAACTATATAATAAAACTATATAAGACTACATGCCTTTATAAGACTTAACTTTTATTTAAGCGCACTCACAATAATGAAAAAACGTAATGATTTTGTAAATGTTTGAAAGCAAATAAGCTGCGCTGCTCTGTATTGTTTTTGGTGAACTTGAGCGCGTCAGAAAATGAACTCAAACGTTTTTTTAAATGTTCAGAGTCAGTCTGCTTGCTGTTTTCCCGACGCGTTCATAATCATTAGTCTACTTCTGCCGGTGCGCTCTGGAAAACTTAACACACTATAACTAGAATATTTACAAAACTGAAAGATTGTTTTATGAATAATAAAAAAAAAAAACTAGGTTAAAGCAGATGGGCTATAGAACAGATCATATTATGTTTTTATATATTATTTAGATTTGTTAGTTATTTTTTATAGTAAATGAACAGCTCTCTTCTTCCCAATCCACTCCTAAACAACAGTCTCCTATTTCCCTGCGCATGTGCTGCAGCCTGTGAATAAAGACACGCAGCGGAGACATGAGGGAAATCTAATATCGGTTTAAATGGTCTTAAATTAATTTAATTACCTGATAGTAGGCTACCTTATAATCTGATAGTGTTAACTATGCGAATGTCCTGATATAAGGATAACATATCTTATTTAAAACGTAAAAATGTGTCGCCATCATAAATAGACATGAATCAACTATATATATATATAATAATTTTATCATATTAAGTAAATATTATTTTATGAACACGAAGTGCTTCAGGCTTTTCATCATGTTTTTTGCTGTTTGTGTCCAGCATTGAATAATTATTTCATCCATTATTTGACCACGGCTGGGAATAAGAGCTGGAATGTGATTGTGAATTTATGACTGAAATAAATAAAGCTGTTCTTTGCCGTGTGGAAACCCGCGGCTCGTACTTTTGTGAAAGATTGTGTGCGCGTGCACGGAGAGTTTGTGTGTGTTGACGCGCGCTTCACATATACTGTAGGTTGATATACAGGTCAATCTGCATTTGAAAAGTCAATGATTTTTGATTCTTATCCTCTATATTCTTGTCGAATATAGTCCTTCACGTCTGCATTTTTCCGCACGCGTTTATCATCCCTTTGATCAAAAAACGCTGCCTTTTGTTAAGGCTGTGGGTTTATACACGCCCATGAATGAATTTTAGATGAATTTTAAAGCATCTTTTTGGGCCTAAAAAAACATGATGATCTTTATTTATGGCCAGGTGTATTACAAAGTGAAGTTGTTCCTGCATGATATTGTGTGTGTGTGTGTGTGTGTGCACGTAGAGTTTGTGTGTGTGTTTGTGACGTTATTTTCTCCTTCAAACGTGCTTCCAACCAACCAACCCTGGCCTCCAAACTCAGAATGCTACGTGTCATAGCCGATAACTGCTCCTTTGATCTGCTGGTTACGGCGGGGCGCCGACTGCTGATCAGCGTATAGTAACCTGTACAAGCCAAGCTCTTCCCCTAAAAATAGTGTGAATGTCTGCAGCAATCACTAACCATTAAAATGTTAATGTTATATTAAACACGAATATATAAATTATATTTTCTTTGTACATAATACATAATATTTTCATTTTATATATATATACTGTATATGGTAGTTTTACTATGCTGAAGTACCATTTAAAGCTATTTATTCATTTATCTTTTATTTGTTTACTTACTTACTTACTTACTAACTAGCGAATGCTTTTTTAGGGCTCTAAAACTACGGCAGTATGAATGACAATGGAATATCGCAGAATGTGCGAGTTGACGCCCTTGCACCGGTCACTAACCATTAAAATGTTGGATTTGAATTAAAATGCCACTTATATTCGTGTTTAATTAAATTCTTAAATCATCGTGTTCACCCATGGGTTTACTGCATAAACACCAGAACAAAAGGTCTAGGGACAAAACGAGAAGTTTCTTTTTTCTTTTTTTTTTTTTGTTTGCATTAAGTTTAATCATGCAGCACTTTTAGTATTCATAGCAAAAGCAACCCAACAGTGTAATTAAAGTACCCGAAATAACACAGAATTTTGACCCAGCATAAACAACCCAACGATGTGTTTACAGAAACCCAGCATTTTCTTTTGTGTACTACTACAGTACTAACGAATGATGTGCAGTCAAAGCCCGGGGATTCTGCGTGCTGTCGCGTTGTATTCAGAGAGTAGTACATATTTTTGTGTTTGTTTATTTCATGTCTGTAGTTTTATCGATATATCTGCTCATATCTGCACACGCGTTTATCAGCCTTTTGATCAAAAAGCCACATCCGCAACTCACTTTCACTTTGCAAAAAGCAGTGTTCATTGTTTAGTTTATATTTAAAGCGCATAAACACAATAAAACAATAGTGTTTTAGGCTAACATATCATGCATTTTTGTATTCTTGGTGTGTTACAATAATAATAACAATAATAACAATAATAATAAATTCGGAGCACTACTACTACTACTAATAATAATAATAATAATAATATCGATTGGAGAAAGCACAGTTAAATAAGTACCATCATTGAAGGAGAGAAAAAAATGAAGAATAAATACATATCAGGTGTTAGGTTTTAAATGATGATGTGTGTGTCCGAGCTAAGTTTTAAGCTAAGAGAAGAAGAGTTTTAGCTTGTTGTGTCCGCTGCACCTTGATACACTTACCGGTCCGGGCCCGATCGACCGGGAGAGACAAACACACACACACACACACACACACACACGCAGGCATGATGTCTGAAGATCTCTGTTTATTCTCTGCAAAGAGAGCACATTTAAACGGTGCTACGTCCCGAACATCAAAAGAACCATCATTAACATGTCAGTCATAGAGGAACCCGGAGACAGACAGGTGAGAGGAGATACATTTACATTCTCCTGATTAAACAAAAGGATTCTAGCAGACAGGAGCCATTTGAATGTATCCTCGTCTGGATACAGGATATAGAAGGTGTTACCACAGAAGGCATGAGGTAGCACAGTGAGGGGTCTGTTCTCAGAGCACAGGAATCTTCTTATTAGATTACATTGTCTTACTACATTATAAAACCTTACATCAGTATTTACAGTTTGAGCTCGACACGTTTATGAGCTCTGTCGCTTGCTGTCAATGGGCGCCTAAGAGAGATAACACATTTTCGGCTTTAGTAGACACACAATACTTCAGACTGAAACACGACTGCCACCTACAGGTAATGAAGGCCATTTTCACAGCTTGCCCGCACAGCCGCGGCAAGTCGTGGGATTCCTTTTCTCGAAACGTGCATTCTTAATGGCCAGATCTCTATATATACTTTGGAAACAAAACATTTTATATTTAAGACATATGTTAGAGTCGCGAGCATTTGTCGAAGCCAATTGAAAAGCACCTCAGGCCCAAACTGTACAGCAAATGCTATAATTTTTAGGACTGGAAGGTTTAGCCAACCCTAGATATGTGATAGTTGACAAAGAGCATTTTAACATAATTCTCCTATCTAGTGTCCAGGTGATTGACAGATGTATGATGAAGATGATGATGAAGTCTCTGACCAGCTGCTGAAAGCACTTCATCACTACTGAATTCAGGGCTACAGGGCAATAGTCATTGAGGGAAGCAGGCTGGGGTTTCTTGAGAACAGTAACAATGATAGACTCTTTAAAGCATGTGGGGATTATTGACTGGGATAAGGAGAGGTTGAATATCTTTGTGAACACAGGCTCTGCACAGATCAGGCCCTAAGTACTCAACCTGAGATGCTGTTTGGTCCTGTTGCTTTCCTGGTGCTCACTCTCCTGAAGGCTCTCCTCACATCATGCTCGGAGATAATGAACACAATTCTGCTGCTGGCATTCTCTTCCTCTCTGCAGCCAATGGACACGTCTGCCTTCGTCACACCGGATGTTGGTGCTTTGTAGTCCGTTATTGTCCTTAATCCCTGCCACAGGCCCCCGTCACTTCTGGACTGTGACTCTAGTTTCCTCCCATAGCATTGCTTCGCGTCTTTCACCGCCTTCTGAATGACGCAGCCTTGTTCGTGTCCATGTCACCCAATGCAAGTCCCGCGTTGTAGGTGGGGATGCAAGATCTCAGAGCATTGCGGATTGTTTTATCCATCCACAGCTTCTGATTGGGTAACATTCTGATGGTCGTTTTTTTGTACGATATCATCGGCTAGTTTCCCGATTAATCACACAACCACTTCTGTAAAAACGTTGATGTTCACATAAGGTCACATAAGGCCATAAGGCTCACATAAGGCCATGTCCCTGTCCGCCTGAGGTGGAATATAAATGGTGCTGATCATAACCGATGTAAATTCCTAAGATAAGATAACAAGAAGATAACAAGGAGAACATCTGATTGACAGTAGTTCCAGGTTGGGTATGCAGGAGCTGTTGTTCACCATTAAACACAAGCCACCTCCCCCTGACTTCCCGTGGAAGTAAGGGGCCTATCTAGCACAAGTATTGGGCCTAGAGAATGCCATGATATTGCAGCCCAAACCATCACTGATCCACCCCCATGCTTCACTCTGGGCATGCAACAGTCTGGGTGGTATGCTTCTTTGGGGCTTTTCCACACCGTACCTTTCCTGGATGTGAGAAGGACAGTGTTGGACTCATCAGAGAACAATACATGTTTCACATTGTCCACAGCAAAAAATGTTTGCTGCTGGCACCCTTGAAACTGACGTTTGGAATTGGCACGAGTGACCAAAGGTTTGGCTATAGCAGCCTGGCCATGTACATTGACCCTGTGGAGCTCCCGATGAACAGTTTTGGTGGAAAAAGGAGAGTTGAGGTGTACATTTAATGCTTCAGTGATTCGGGCAGCTGTGGTTTTATGTTTTTTGGATACAATCGAGGTTAGCACCTGGACATCCCTTTTAGACAGCTTCCTCTTGTGTCCACGGTTACTCCTGTTGGATGTGGTTCGTCCCTATTGGTGGAATGCTGACGTTACCCTGGATACTGTGGCTCTTGATACATCACAACAACTTGCTGTCTTGGTCACAGATGCACCAGCGAGATGCTCGCCAACAATTTGTCCTCTTTTAAACTCTGATATGTCATCCATAAGGTTGTGTGCATTGCAATATTTTAAGCAAAACTGTGTTATTACTCAAACCTTCACACTCTGCTCTTACTGGTGGAATGTGTAATCAATGAAGATTGGCCACCAGACTGGTCAAATTTAGCCATGAACCCCCCAACACTAAATTGGCCATTGGTTTCATTGTCCAACCCCTGTATGTATGTGTGACTGTTTCATATATGTGTATGCAAGTGTTTCATGTGTGTAAATTAGTGAAGTTTGATTAAAGCCCTATAAGGCGCCTCATATGAAACACTGACATCAGGCCTGGACTGGCTATGGTTACAGTATGTTCGCTCCGCATCTCCCCAGAGCGACAAAGCATTTAAACAGGCATGCTAGGAGAAAAAGTGGCCAGGTGGTCCAGAAAGGAAAAGGGCACGCAAGAAGAAAGCACTTCAAGAAGAAACAGCAAAATGTTGTAAAATTTCAGACTTATTTCAGACTTCCAGTGCAGTCAGTTTAGTCTGTAAATGACTGTAGCTTTTTCTGTGAAAGATTTTTCACTGAAATGAAAGTGAATATTTGGTCTAGCGCCATAATATCATCACGTAGAATACTATATGCTAAAAGACATGAATATTATTTATTGTAAAGTTACATGAGTATTTTATCAGACACAAAATATCAAATTTTTTAATAAAGATATAAAGGGAGCAAGGAGACATGAGCCTTATGTTGAATACAAAACTGAGTCATTAATTATTCACTGATTTTTTTAAAAGTATTTTGTCATAATATAGTCATTATTGTTCTAATTTTTACCTTTTAGAAGTTTATGTCTGCTCATTTATGAGGTTTACAACTTTTTCCCCTTTTATGTATTTTCAAATTTAGGTGCAGACAGTGGGCCTAGCACTCGCTCTGGTGCAGTGATCACACATCAGATTCAGCCAGGGACTGAGACAGGGAGAAGGGTAATGAGACTAAACAAATTGTTGTAAAATATTGGATGAAATTTATTGTTTTGCTGATTTGGGTATTTAAGATATCTTTGCAGAAAGAGTGTTGTATAAAGTTACCCAACAGCAACATGAAAAACTGGTGGAGAGACAAAACACATGAAAGCTGTAACTGTATATCAGGGTTATTCCACCAAATACTCTTAATGTTACTCAGCCAAAGCATTAACACAATTTGTTTCCAAATTATTAGCATTTTGTTTTATTTGAGTTATTAAAGCTCCGCAAATACTGCTTGATCTTGGCATGATGTCATTTGACTTGAACGCCCGCTTATATGTGTATGTAAGGTTCAAGTCAAACCAGGACTAAGTGCTTCCTTAATTTTTTTTAACAGTATATATACAGATATATTAGAGGGAAGCAATAAGCCTGTCTGTGGTTTCTAAATTTATTTGTGTGCATATGATGGCCTGGGTTAATATGCGATTCCCCGGCCTAAAATGTTGTCCTAGTTCAGCCCTGACACACACAATCCCTCTCTTGTGTGGATCTTGGAAAGGGGAGCAGTGTGTGCTGAGAGCTTCACCCTGAACGAGGCTGTTTGTGCTGCTTTTATACGAACTAGCACAGTTTGTTTTTAAAATTTCACTACGGTCGTCTGAGTAAAGGCTTTTATTTACTTTTTTGTTAACCTTGGACTTTCTTGTTTTTTTCTGTTTGACTTTTGTGCTCCCTAACTAGAAGTGACTTTATTACAAATATTTGAATTTCCACACACTGGACATCAGCACATTTATTTATTTTTCAGAAAGTAAAAGTAAATAAGTGCTGTACTATTGGGTGGTAGTGTAACTAAATTCCTTCAGACTTTTTCATATGACTCTATTTTTATTTATATTAATTTTTTATTTATTCTCTATGATGAAAGACAGAAACAGAGTCACTGATTAAGCCCTGTGTCTTTGTTAGGTTTTTGAATAAGACAGTGTGAAGTGTGCTTGTGATGTCTTGAGAACACACACTGTGCTTTTCCACAGTCTGTTGCTGTCCCGAGTTGCTAACTCATTTTAACTCCTCTGAGAGGCCCTGTATATAAGCTGCCTTAAGTGTGTTTAATTCCACTTTGTGGTCATCCACTGGATGACTCCCTTGACTGCGTCCCAGGCATTTGTGTGTTCATGCACAACATCCCGAGAGGTGTCTCTATGTCATGCTATGTGAGGTTGTGTAGCTGGGCAGAGGCAAAAACACAAAGAATTCCTCCTGAAATGTAATTACCTGTGGCGTCTGAGATGGAGAGAGGTCTTTTTTAAGCAACTTGGGGATGGAGAACATCCTGAGCTACAGAAAAGCTGTTTCCAGATCAGTGTATCTCTCCACTCACAGAAGATAACAAAAATACTCCTAGATTCTTATTAAATACTGTAGCGAAATTAACCAGGAATAAGACCACCACAGAAACATGCACACTAATGACATGGAATAGTGAGGACTTCATCATTATTTTTTGAACGACAAACATTAAATTTTAATCTGTAAATAATTCTAGTAAAATTATACCATATATGCAGTTAAAATGTTTTACTGCTCTGCAATAGAATAAACTTAGAATAATTTAACACAATTTTTCAGCAAAATCATCAACTTGTGGACTAGACCTCGTACCTACATGTTTATTTAAACAGTAAATATAAAAAATAACTGAACTCAAACTGTTCACCTCGCATGTCTATGAACCTAAACCTTTCGGACTAGCATTTATTCAACCCCTAATTAGGAAACCTGTCCAGAGGATAAACAGAGTCATTTTCCCAGACGGGAGTCGATAACCGGGAGTCCAGCAGTCAGAGCAAACAAATCCAGAAACGTCAGCACCAGTCCAAAGAGCATGCAGGGTCGTATACATTAGTCTGGTAATAGCAAAGGTACCGGGGAGAAGACGAGAGAGAAATCCGAGGAACAGGCAGGGTCGAGAACGGGAATAGGGAATACAGAAAAACCCTGGGCAAAGGACATCGCGAGGCACACGAGCAAGATACTGTGGCCCTGAGTGCTTCTCTCAGAGTGTTTATAAAGCCCAGAGATAACTGAATGACCAGGTCCAGGTGTGCGTGAGCGATAGGTGAGCGTGCAGGGAGATAAATCCGGAGTGGATGTGGGGCCTGGAGGTGCAGGGTTGATCTGGCTAGCTCATGACACAAAGTGGACTTAATGTTAACTAAAATATATTTTCTGTCATATAACTGCATGTTTGACCTTAGAGCACACAGTTATAGCTATATATATAGTTATATATGTAGTTATATATGGTTTCACTCAAATGATGATGGTTTCCTTTGGAGTCTGGTCAAAAGTGCTATATGAATAAAAATTACTTTAAATTTAATTTGATTTTACATAATGAGAAAGAAAAGCAGGACATCCGCCCCCGCCGCCCCCAAACACACACACACACACACACGCACACAAATGGTTGTCTATCATTCCAGATTTACATACTGATTGACTGATTTGAATTGGCTATAAAAGAGATTGCTTTTTAGAAGTATTTTTAATTAAATCCTGTACCAGCAGACTTCAATGTTAAATTTTGTTTTCCTTCACAAAAAAGTGTAAAATGTTGCATCATAACTAAAGTAAGAGCTCAAACCATCCAAATGTGTGTGTGAACTTCTTAATGTTCAGGGCCAGGGTTAGAGATTAGTCTAAATCCAAGAACTCAGATTGAGCAATTTGAGTTTATTGGTTTTGTAGAACACTGATCATTTACAGAAGTCATTCTGACTGATTTCCTTCTAATGTAACACTCGTCACTTATTGGCCAGAGGGGAGGAGTCAGCCTTTACTGCTACGCTGCTAAATGCTAAGGGGAGGAGTCAGCCTTTACTGCTAAACCAGATGAGCTGATTGTCTCTGTGGAACTTCAGCACTTCTCAGAACCTGGACAAACGGCTCCTCACGTGTTCCTGACTGCTGCAGTGCGACCCCCAGTCTGATCTAACCAAGGGTGGGGTGATGAGGTCTGACTCCGCCCCCTTCTCACCTCACATTACACACAGAAATTACCAAAGAAATAATAAACAATACACACACAGACACACACTTACACACGTTATTACATACACAATACAGTTCTGTTAGTCTCACACACAATAACATAAAGATCAAAGATTATTATGTAAACTATTATAAAACTATTACACAACTGCTTACAATGTTTATATAATGTAACATAATGAAGAGAATCAGAGTTAATGTTTCTATAATGTAATGAAGAGAATAAGACTAAATGTGTGTGTGTGTGTGTGTGTATCCTGTTATCAGATCCCCATGTATTTCTTCAGTTCATTCTTTTTATCTTTACAGCACTGCTCTAACTCCCCCAAAAATGTCACCATGTTCTGCACCTGTGTGATGTTCTCCACTCTACCACTGGCCTGCTGCATGCAGTTGTTCTGCTCCTCTTTGTTTGTGCGGCACCAGGTGTCGATACGCTGCAGACAGGATTTTACACCACTGTACACACTGTACTCTGCTAAAAATCAGAAGAAAGACAGTACAGGTGCATTAAAACTTTCACATGGGAATGAGTTCTCAGGGGACAATTACATGCTGGGTTTATGAAAATACTAAAGATGTAGTATGTATTACATAAGGGTTCACATCGATTCTCTAGTACATTATTGGTGTGAAAGTATTTATGTGAAATTCATGAGCTTTTAGTAGCAGCAGATCCACTGGGTCGGGATATATGAGTGTTGTTTACCAGTGATATTCTCAACCTTAAATCTGTTTAAAGATATAAAATATAAAACGAGTCTGATACGGAGCGGTATGTGTGTTTCTTAAAAGATAAAAATGGGTAAGTTAGAAGCTAATGGTTAACAACTTCAGCTCTTAGTTGTGTTTGAACTTTTGTATCACTAAATATAGATGATGTCACTGTGAATAAAACTCCTTAAATTGGTGGCCAATGAAAACATTTTTTGTTTTGTTTATCATAAAAAAGCAGATGAGAAATGTTTTGTAACTTTCTGAACACAAGTGGGGAAAAAAGGAGATGTTTTTCCCAGCTATTTCCAGTTTCTGCATTCTGATTGGATAGAGAAATGCACATCCACAAAGAGGTGTGTGAGGAAACTGCGCGTTGGGAAAAGGAGTGAAACATAATTTAAAAAATCAGGACAGGACGCAGGATCTGAGTCGTATTTCAGCTGAAACATTAAACACACACATTTTAAGAAATATAACCTGTTTAAAAAAAGAGTACTATCTGGTTTTAAAGGAACTTGTCCTGATCTGATTGATGAATAAAATGTTAAATCATTCATAAAAACAGCAACTTCTACTGCATGAAAAGAGCTATATCTGGAAAAATATAGGTATGAGAAATCAGAGATAATCTTTATGTTGTCCAGATGTATGAGACAGGGTGCTTGGAAAGGTAGCATGCAAAAGTCAATTTTGTGAAACGGCTAGATACCTCATGTATCGTTTCAATAAATAAATATTTTATTTGTACAGAAATATTTTCTTACTTATCTTACCCAGCTAAATTGTATTTTCTACTGTATTTCTTTTTTTATTCATATTTATTTCTTATAAATAAGCTTTTATTTTTAAGGTCACTGGCAGTCGTGTAAGCATTTCACTGTATATCATACTGTGTTTTTAAGTTAAGCCTTTATTCATTAAACATACATTACTGCACAGTGAAATTCTTTATTCTTCACATATCCCAGCTTCTTGTTAGTAGGCAGGGGTCAGAGCGCAGGGTCAGACATTTTTACGGCGCCCCTGGAGCAGACAGGGTTAAGGGCCTCGCTCAAGGGCCCAACAGCGGCAACCTTTGAATTATTTAACAGTTTGTCCAAATTATACGATGTTGTTTAAAAATTCTTTGTTTACATTTAGGCATTTGGCAGACGCTCTTATACAGAGTGACTTACATTTTTATCTCATTACACATCTAAGCAGTTGAGGGTTAAGGGCCGCGCTCAAGGGCCCAACAGTGGCAACTTGATGGTTGTGGGGTTTGAACCTGGGATCTCCGAACCGTAGTCCAATACCTTAACCACTGAGCTACCCCTGGTCCCCTTTCCTACGCCTTGTCTCCTACACATGTATATGTGTATGTATTAAAACTGCTGTTAGAGTTCCTCTAGAGAGAAGGTTCTAGATCTGATCTCTGTAGATGTTCAGGGTGGAGTTCTCCTGTTAGAGTTCCTCTAGAGAGAAGGTTCTAGATCTGAGCTCTGTAGATGTTCAGGGTGGAGTTCTCCTGTTAGAGTTCCTCTAGAGAGAAGGTTCTAGATCTGAGCTCTGTAGATGTTCAGGGTGGAGTTCTCCTGTTAGAGTTCCTCTAGAGAGAAGGTTCTAGATCTGAGCTCTGTAGATGTTCACAGGTTAAGGAGCTGCTTATCAATAAAAAGCTGAACCTGAGCTGGTAAATGTGACTCTGAATGCTCTGAGTGCTGCCTAATCACTTCAACACCACACACACACTCATGCAAACTGCTGTGTAATGTTTTAAGAAGGCTGAACACCAGAGTGTGTGAATTATAGAGTTCACTCAACTGACCACAGTACAGAACGTTTCCCATAATCCCCTGTTTAACCCCTTCATTACACACCACACTGAGACGTACCTGACACAGAGACGGCGTACACACGGATGTCTTCTTTAAAGTTCAGGTTCCTGATGATGTAAGTTCCACTCTCACTTCTCTCCATGTGTCTCAGTGTGAGCTCTGGGTAACTGAGTGATGTTCTGGGTGTGTATTCAGATTTACACTGTAGTGAGCGTTGAGTCACGTTACAGATCTGTACATCATCAGCTGAGTCTCTGCTTCTATAAATCACCTCCACTGGCTCTGGTACGGACACATCCAGCTTCAGATCTTCACCAGTCTTCACCTGAACTGCTGAGAACACGGCTGAGGAGAAAAAACATTCAGCTGGATTTATTCAGTCACAACTAAAGTCCAAAGGTTACATCAGCGTTTATGTGGAGAAAGTTCCTGGTGTTCAGAGTCGGGTTACACAGCTGCTTCAGTGGAGTTACTGAGATCCACGTTCAGGTTATTACAATCACCTCTGTAGAGTTCACATCTCCAGACATCAGGAACACTAAATCTGCACTGAAGAATGAAGGAGGGTGTTCCCCTTTATACACTCACTCACTGCCTACTTTATTAGGTACACATGTACACCTGCCCCTTCATACCAGCAGCACAATTTATTAACTCATGCAGGTGAAGAGCTTCAGTTAAAGTTCACATCAGACATCAGAATGGAACAAACAGTCTTAAAAACAGTCTTATCTCTGTGACTGTAACTGTGGCCTGGTTGTTGTTGTTCCAGATGGGCTTTTGAAGTATTTTAGAAACTGCTGATCTCCTGCTGGGATTTTCATACACACACACACACACACACACACACACACACACACACACACCAGTCCATAGAGTTTACACAGGATGGTGTACAGATGGAAAAACACATGATACCAGAGTCCTTTACATGAAGTTTAGGAAACTCTTTGACCCTACAGTGTCTTCTGTCTCAGCACTCCCCGGTGAAGGTCTGATTTATGGTCTCCTGTCTCTGCACAGGACTGCTGCAGCTCTGTTACACTAACTGTTGGAAACTTTATTACCCCCCTGTCAACACACTTCTCTCCTGGTAATTTTGGTTCTTATAGACCCTGGCATGTGCCTTTACAATCTCAGTCCAATCAAGTCCAATGGAACAAGTCGACTCCATCTGAGTTTTAGACATATGTCAAAGATAAAGCAAACAAGAGTCTGAATGCGGTTGTAAATAAAAGATTTCAGGTTCTGATTAAACAAAAAAAAACTTTTTAAAATGTTTATATTAAGGCCCCCGAGTGGCGCAGTGTTAAAGTGCCCCTATTGTGCAATTTTAAAGGTTGCTAATATTGCTTAATGAGTCTCTTAAAACAGGTTTACATAAAACACTTTAGTTTTCTCCAAAAATAGATTTAATTTTACCCCATTTCTAAATGATTCGTAAACGACTCGTGTAAAGCAGTTGGAAGATTCAGTCTGTCTAAACCCCGCCTCTCCGTGAGCCCTCACTGCTGTGATTGGTCAGATGGGCCGGTGATTTATGATTGGTCTACTGCTACAGCGTGTGTCGGAAAATGAAACACCCATGACCATAACTGAACGACGGCTCTGGAGACCCCTTAGTACATAGAAAAGATGGCGTCGGTTTTACTGTATCAATTCAAACCGGAGTCTGACGATGAAACGGTTAAAGTGGCACATCGACAAGATTTTTTGTGGTAAGTGTCATATGTTAATGTAGATGCATGGGCGCTCATGATGTGCATATGTGTGTGTGATGCATTTTTCCCCTCGGGGCTTGCTGTAAAAGGGCGAGGGGCATGCACCCTTCACGAGTGTTAGGTTCAGTTTTGGTAAATGGTGGAGAAAACTGTTCAAAAGGATTTCGTGGCTCTCGTTTTTTATTGTTTTTTTATATTTTTTTATAAGTGTTTAAGCGAACCCGGCATGAATGCTCGGTCACATTAACAAAAGTGTGGTTGTTCGCGACGTAGAACGTGGGTGGACATTATGCAAATATGTTACGGAGTGACGTGGATTCGTAACAGAGAAAAAGTTTATTTGCTAACGACTCGTTTAGGCGAATGTGAGCTGACTCTTTTTTTTAATAGACAAAAACTTCATTTATCGTGCAATGTCAGCACCACAGATAGTGCAGATAGTTTATGTTCACATACAGCTACATGACACACTGCATAATAGGGGCACTTTAAAGTGCTCACCCTATAATCTGGGGATCACTGGTTTGATCCCTGGTGATGCTGTAGCCTCTTGCAGCCGATGGCCTAGAGAGAGCAACATTGGCTCTCAGCAGGGAGGGATGGGAGGCACTTAGTGCTTTCACATTAATCATGGCTCTACGGCCAGTCAGGGGGGTAAAAAAATCTAGAAAAATATAATAATAGAAAAAAGTTTTATATTTTAAATCTAACATTATGAACGATTAAGTTTAAATTAATATGTGAAAATGGCAGACATTTAAAAATTAAATCCACAAAACAATTAAGTGAGCAGCTCACTTAAAACATAATGCAAAAACATGGTCTTAAGTTCAGGGTCAGAAAAGAGTGTAACTGAGACACGACCCTGTTTTAGATAAACTCCGCCCCAGTGTGTGTAACTCCCAGGTAAGTTGTGAACAGCCCTTAAGTTTGTGTGTGTGTGTGTGTGTGTGTGTGTGTGTGTGTGTGTGTGTGTGTGTGTGTGTGTGTGTGTATGTGTGTGTGATTAAACCCTAACTGTGTCCTTAACTCTGAATGTGACCCCAATAATTGAGAGTGAAGGATTTATCAAGAAATAAACACACTTACTGAAGATTCTGAGGTTCACAGTAATGACATCTGAGTAATCACACTCACACGTGTACGTCTTCCTCATACTGTAATCAGGTTTAGTGATGGTGAGAGAGAGATCTCCCTTCTTAAACTGATCATAAGACATTTCATATCCCTCCTTCACTGATGTACATGATGTCTGATCACACTGAGCGAAGACGTCGTCTCTATTACTGTCCAAACTCCATGTGGCCCGACCAGAACACTGAGCTTCACATGGGAGAGTCACAGGACGATGAAGAGTCGCATAAATAGGAAAGACAGCAGCTGATCCAGGATCTGAAAGAGAGAATAAACACTTTATATCAAGAACAAAACTATAAAGATGATTTTTATCCTTAAATGTAAAATAAAGTGAGAGTCCTGCACTCTTCTCCAGTGTGGGTATTAATCTGACTGCTGCAGGTGTGAAGGGAACACACACTCAGAGAGAACTCAGGGCTGTGTCCCAAACCCTATCAAGTGTGACAGGGCTAATGACACGGTGCAGTGAGATTTAAGGAGACAGTGAGCAGTGTTGAATGTTTTGCTGACTGTCTGATCCCTACCCTAAGGACACGTCACTCCTGACTGAGACCTGAATCACTGTAACATACACACACTTCAACCCATCTCATCCACCCACAAACACCTGATGCCATCTTTCACACTCTGTCCTCTCACTTACCAGTGGTGAGTGTGAGTGTGTATAGTGTAGAGTGTGTAGAGTGAGACTTACCAGTGTTGAGTGTGAGTGTGAGTAAGAACAGGACACAGTGATGGACGCTGCAGGACTGCATGTCTGAGGAGACACAACACCACCATCAGCACTGCACAGGTGGAGAATAAAGCACTGGGTTTTCAGCAGGGACGACACATCACATCATTAATACATAATGTAAGGATGAGGTTGGACACGGTTCTTCTTCATGTGTGTAAGTGCAAGTTTTCCATTAGAGCTACAAGTGTTACAGAATCTTAGAGAAAGAGAGAGAGACAGAGAGAGAGAGAGAGAGAGAGAGAGAGAGAGAGACAGACAGAGAGAGACCGGGAGAGAGGTTTGAGGTTTTAAACTCACTTTATTGTTACAAAATTAAAAGAGACTAATTTTACCAAATATATTTAAATGTACATATACAGTGGAACCTTGGATTAAGAGCATAATTCGTTCCGGAAGTGGGCTCGTATTCCAAAACACTCGTAAACGAAAAAAAGTGTACAAACCACTTTATTGATTGAATCACACAGTTTGCAGAACTTTAAACACTTCTCATGTGGTTAGACACAACTAGCAAATCGGAATCAGTCTTTGTGCAAAACTGTAAACACATTGTCATTGACAAGGCACATGTAGCATTGTGGTGCACTTCAACTCAGAATGGCACAACACAGCCCCAAAAGTGAAACACAAGCAACACACTGTTGTCATCGGTAACACACAAGCACTCAAAATGTAACACACCTGTTTCAAATCAGTAATGTGTTGCACCTAATCAATAATCAGGATATAAAGCCGTGTCAAAGCCAAATGGCATGTGTGATTATCACAATGGAGGGCAGGAGAGAAGGAGGAAGTGGAAGTGGACAAGGACGAGGAGGAGGAGGAGGAGGAGGAGGAGGAAGAGACAGAGGAGGAAACAGAGCAGGAAGAAACAGAGGAGACAGAGGAGGAGGAGACAGAGGAGGAGGAGGAGACAGAGGAGGAGGAGGAAGAGACAGAGGAGGAGGAAGAAAAAGAAGAAGAGCCATCATTTCCAATGAAATTAGAGCACCAATCATACACCATGTTCTGGTTCATGGAATGAGGATGAGGGAAGCAGGACTACGTGTTCAACCAAGTATAAGCAGGTTCTCTGTGGCCTCCACTGTCAGGACATTTAGAAAAGAGAACAGGTAAGTGTACCATCATTTGTGGTCCCTCAAACTTACAGTACAGTATGTACAGTTGTGGAACAACTCAGTAAATTACTGTAACATATCTCTAAAAATTGGCCCTTTTCTAGCAGTATTACAGTAAAACTAATAGTAGTACTAAAAATAATAGTATTTTATGTATTGTACATATTTGGTGAGATTTCAATGCATTAGGCCTGTCAGTACAATTCTAACAAGAGGTTCTATTAGCTAGAAATGAAAGACTGCCACATGCCGGTGGAAGGAGGGGTATGTTCTCACAACAGCAGGAGACCATTATTGTCAATATGGTTCTTCAAAATAATCTCATTCGTCTGCGTGAAATACAACAGCTAGTTGAGGAAAAGAAGGTGAACTTTGAAGGAATCAACAGTGTGAGTCTCCACAATTGACCGTCTCCTGAAACGCGACCTGATTAGTCTCAAACAAGCCTACAGAGTAGCATTTGAGAGAAATTCTATAAGGGTAAAAGAGCTACGATATGTACAAGTAAGTGATCATGTCCAGAGATTACACAGTCTATTGAGTTACTCTACATCTTTACTGTGTTGAATGTAATGCAGCACATGTATGTAGAGGCATGAAGCCTGGAATGCCATGTAATTTACGTTACTTCAAAAATACATTTTTGTTCTTTTCTATAGAGAATGTTTCAACTGGATTCCATGGAGAGGCCTCATGAGTGCATCTTCTTGGATGAAGCTGGCTTCAATCTCACCAAGAGGAGACGGAGAGGCCGTAACATTATTGGTCAACGTGCCATTGTGGAGTTGCCAGGGCAGCGTAGTGGCAACGTGACCATATGTGCTGCCATCAGCAGCTACAGGGTTATTCACCGCCATGTGACTTTAGGGCCTTACAACACTGCCCAGCTTCTAACGTTTCTGTATGCTCTACAGGAAGCATTACTGAGACGTGAAGAGAGAGAAAATAACCCACGTTTTATAAATGTGTGCCTCCCACCATACTCGCCCTTCCTTAATCCCATTAAAGAATTTTTTTCGGCATGGAGGTGGAAGGTCTATGACAGAAATCCTTATGCACAGGAAAATCTCATTCAGTCAATGGATGCAGCATGTGACGACATTGGAGTGGAAGCGACTCAAGGTTGGTTTCGGCATGCTAAAGGATTCCTCCCCCCGTTGTTTAGCAAGGGACAGGATTGCCTGTGACGTTGATGAGATCCTGTGGCCTGACCATGAGGCATGATGCTGAGGCAGAATGATTCCAGGACATTGCTTGCTATCGATCTGCTGCATTTTTTGTTTGTGACTACATTTATATGTGTGCAGGATTGTGCAAATACTTCATAATAAATAAATTTTTCCCCTGCTCTGCCCTGAGTGCAGTGTTTTGCATTTCTCTCTGTAGTGTGTAATGACTGCTGTGTAGTGTTTATGCATTAGCTGGATGTGTGTGTTATCTGAAAACAGTGTTTGGTTTTGGGTAAAGATAACATGATTCTGAATCAATTGTTTGATATAGCAAGACAAGTCAAAGGTTTTGACAGTGTAGCTTAAGTTTGGTGATTTGTGTTTAAGGTTTTGAGAAAGTGAGAGAAACATTCAAAAAAATGTGTTTTAGAAATTCAGAAATACTGTAATACAAAATATAAAGTAAAAATAAAACAAATTAACCTGCACTTTACCTAAAAAGGTAAAAATAAATCCTGACAGATAAGTGTTTTCGTTTGTGCATGCAGGCGCTGTGTGTGTGTGTGTGTGTAATGTGCGTGCACACACACATAAAACGGGCCAGCTCCTTCGTTATTGCCTTATCCTTTATGAAGGGAGGCACGTTGGAGATCACCACCCTCACTGCGGGGACAGACAGAGGGGTGACTTTAACCGCAGCTCCTCTCACACATATTCCGCTCGGTGTCAGTGCACTCGCGAGGTCGACACTGGTTACAAAAACCACCACGGCTTTATTTATCCGGGTGGCAGAGTAGATGTTCTCGCACCTGACCTGCTCCCCCGTCCTCCAGCACAGACCTGACGCCATGCCGGAGAGACAGAGTCTCCACACCGGCCTCAGAGGCCATGGTGCCTGCTCGCTCTCTCTCTCACTTTAAACTTTTATTTAAACTAAAACATTTACTGATTAAAGAAAATAAAAAATAAAAATGAAATAGGCAGTTTCCAGGGAACTTGGCAGGATGCCAAACAGTCTTTCGCGCGCTCCCTCACACCTAGCACATGCGCAGAGAGAGAGCGAGAAAGAAAGAGATAGGGAGAGAAAGAGAGAGAGAGAGAGACAGGGGGACAGAGAGAGAGAGAGAGAGAGAGACAGGGAGAGAGAGAGGGACAGCGAGAGAGAGAGACAAATAGAGAGAGAGACGGCGAGAGAGACGGATAGAGAGAGAGAGAGACAGATAGAGAGAAAGAGAGACTTTTTTTGACTTTTTACGATCCTTTATTTTACAAATTTTGTTGTATAAAAATAGAATGAGGATAGATTGATTAAAAATGAGTAAGTAAATAGATAAATAAATAAATAAATAAATATATAAGACATTTTTTAGACATTGTAATTATTCTCTTAAACATACATAGTTATTGTGTTTGTTTTTTTCTTTTGTGTTCTTTTTTAAGTTTGGTGTAAAAATTAGTTCATTATCTTCTACTGAGCACAGGGTCTCTCCACAACACCATATTGTTTTAAACATGTCCATGTCTTTCATGTTTTTGTAGAAATTGAAATCGATTAAAATTCTTGATTTAATAAGTCTGGAGAAGATCTTTTGGGGGTCACAGTCTGTGCTTTGTGCCAACTTATTTTTTCTGCTTATATATATTGCCATTTTGGCTTGGCCAATGGTAAAATTAATAAGCTGGCATTTAAAACTCTTTCTCCGGACATATTTAAAACCAAGAATAAAAAACTGGTGACTAAAATCTACATGCAGTGGTAAAAAAATGCGTTTTAAAAGGTTAAACAAGGGCGACAATCTGGAACAATGTATAAAAGCATGAAAAACAGTTTCTCTCTGTGAACAAAAGGGGCATTCTTGTGTTATTTCTGGATTTAAAATAGAGATAAAAGAGTTCACAGAGACAATTCCATGTAAAATCCTCCATTGGAGGTCAGCAAACTTTTTGGTTAATGGTGGTTTATACAGTGCTCTCCACTCTGGTTTAATATCATTATTAAAACCCAGTTCAGTGCGCCATGGGGTGTCCACCCTCCCATTCAATTTTTTCTTGTTTAAAACCTTCACACAAGCTTTGTACAGAACCTTACCAGACACTGTCTCAAAGTTCATCTCGTCCTCACCCTTGTGCTCCAGGAGGGGGCCGCCGTATCCCTCTAGGTCTGGAGTTATGATCAGCTGTGGAAAGGGTTCCTCTTCTGTAGAGCTTGTCTCGTTTCTTGTATATTCCATCAGCTGAACTCGTTCCTCCGACGTTAGGGTGGTTCTCCATCGATGCAGGAGTTGGTTGGCGACCCGTTGAGACCGGAGTCCCATGTGTGCTGCCAAGTCCTCTGCCTAAGACAGGTCTGTTCCAGTAATGTTTACCAGCTGCCGGAGTGTCACGATCCCTGCGGAGACCAGGGTCTTGGATAGTGCTGGGGTGGTTTCACTAGAGATGTCTAGATGTCCTCCACAGACTAGGGGCTCCTCCAGCAGCCAGTGTAAGGTTCTGTTTCCTTTTGCTTGTTTTTTAAAAAAGTTCCAAATTTTAAAAAGTCTTTGATAAAAAACTGGTAATCCAGTCGTGTCCAGTGCTGTGGGGTCCATTAAAAACAGAGATCTGTCCAGTCCGAGTCCTCCCACCGTGCGTAGGAGTGTGAAGGCTGCTGCTCTCCATCCTTCGTCACTGGCACCGGTGAGGAGTCTCTGGATGAACTGCAGACGGAAGGCTGCAGTTCTGCTGGCTAGCTGCACCAGGCCCTGACCTCCTTCCTCTTTAGGCAGGTGAAGCAGGCTTTGTGGTATCCAATGCAGTTTGTCCCAGAAGAAATCTACCAGTAGGGCCTGTATGCTCGCTAGCAGGTTTGGTGGTGGGTCCATACATGCCAGTTTATGCCACAGGGACGATGCTGCTAGGTTGTTGATGACCAGCACTCGTCCTCTGTAAGACATTTTTGGGACCAACCACTTCCATCTGTTCAGTCTGCCTTTTATGCCTTCAACAATACCCTCCCAGTTTTTGTTTAAAAACTCAGCACTACCCAAGTAGACACCCAAGTATTTAAAACCGCTCTTTTTCCACATTAAACCCCCTGGTAGTGTGGGCTGTTCGCCTCCCCATTCTCCTACTAAAATAGCTTCGCTTTTGTTCCAGTTGATTTTAGCCGATGATAAAATCTTAAAATCTTCTAAAACGTCAGTTAAAAAAGTCACATCCATCTGTGTGTTCACCATTACAGCTAGATCATCGGCATAAGCTGAAAGACAGGTTAAAATATTAAAATGAGGTATATTAAAACCAGAAAGCTGATCTCTCAGTTTGCATAAAAGAGGTTCTATTGCCAAGGAATATAGCATGCCTGATAGAGAGCAGCCCTGTCTAATGCCTCTGTGTACTTTAAAAGGAACACATAAACCACCATTAACCTTCAGTACACTCTCAATGTCACTATACAATGTTTTGATCATGGCTGTGAAACCTGGGTTGAACCCAAAGCTTTCCAGCACCTTCCACAAATATTCGTGTTCAACCCGGTCAAAAGCCTTTTCCTGGTCCAGCAAAATAAGACCAGTCTTTAAATCCAAAAGTCTAGAGACATCCAAAATATCACGAATTAAATGTATGTTATCAAAGATAGACCTACCAGGCACGCAGTACGTCTGGTCGTGATGAATGATCTGCTCCAGTACCTTTGTCAGTCTTGAGGCTAATGCTTTCGAGAGTAGTTTGTAGTCAGTGCACAGCAGTGATACCGGGCGCCAGTTTCCCAGGTGCGTCAGGTCTCCCTTTTTTGGCAGTAAGGTCAGGACAGCCCTCCTGCAGCTCACCGGGAGCTTTCCTCCTTTCACGCTGTCCTGCAACACCTCTACTACATCCTGTCCTATTACTGACCAAAAAGTTTTGTAGAACTCTGCAGGGAGACCGTCTATACCTGGCGCCCGCCCGTTCTTCAGACCTTGGAGAGCCTCCTGAATCTCTGCCAGCGTCAGTTCTGTTGCCATGTCTGTGGCCGTTTGTTCTGACAATTTGGGCAGATTTTTTAAAAAGGTCTCCTCCACTGCATGTGCTTCTGACCACTCACTACTATACAGCTTTGAGTAGAAGCTGTTTGTCTGCTTGCGAATTTCAGTGGGCTCTGATACGAGATCCCCTGATTCTGATCGCACAGCATGTATGATTCTTTTCTGTCCATTTTTTTGTTCTAGACCAAAAAAGAACTTGGAAGGAGCATCCATTTCCGTAGCATGTTTAAAACGTGAGCGGACCAGCGCCCCCTGTGCTGCAGTGCCCAGCAGGTCGTTCATTACGGCTTTTTTGTTTTTGAGGCTTTCAATATTTCCTCGATCTCCTGTGGTCTCCAAACTCTGGAGCTCCACTATTTCGGTCTCTAGAGCTCTCATTGATCTAACAATGTCTTTTGTGACATTAAGAGTGTACTGTTGACAAAAAACTTTTGTTTGTGCTTTAGCTAAGTCCCACCATTGCTGTAGAGAGCTAAAATCAGCTTTTTGTGATTTAAGACTGGTCCATAAATAAGTAAAAGACTCAATAAAATTGGCATCTTCTAAAAGTACAGTATTAAAATGCCAGTAGGCACTCTTAGGTTTTAGGTTTTTCCTACTGACTATGCACTGCACCATGCTATGGTCGGAGATGCCTACTGGGGTAATAAAACATTTCGTAAAATAAGACAGTTGATGTTTAAAACAATAAAATCTATCGAGTCTAGCCAGAGAGAGTGTGTTATCTACGGAGTGGGCCCAGGTGTACTGTCTTTGTTTTGTGTTTAAGTTTCTCCATATATCACTTAAGTCCTGGGCCTCCATCATCTCCCACATGCGTTTACGGGAGGCCATGTGAGGTTCTTTATGGTTTCTGTCCAGATTGTCGGTTGTGCAGTTAAAATCCCCACCCAGAATTAAAATATCAGCAGAGTTACAGTCATTAATGACGCTGTTTAGTTTGTCTAAAAACATCATCCTCTCTACTGCCTTGGTGGGAGTGTACACACAAATAAAAACAAAAACTTCATTCTCATAAAAAGTTCTCACTTTTAAAAGCCTCCCATTTAAAAATTCTTCTACTGTATAAGAGTTCGGTATAAAATTGCGAGCAAAGAGCAGTGCGACTCCAGCACACAGTGGTGTGTTGTGGCTCAGAATTGCGAGCCCGTCCCACTCTTTTGACCAGTCCGCAGAGTTTTTGGAGTCGCTGTGTGTCTCCTGCAGTAGAGCCACATCAATGTGTTTCTGTTTTAATAGTTCGTAAAGTTTTGCTCTTTTTTCATATGTTCTTGCCCCATTAATATTTAAGCTCGCAATGTTTATTCCATTCATTAAAAGGTGTATAGATAAAAAAACAGTCTTATTTATAAGAAAGAAAACATACCAGTGTCCAGCGGAGAGGAAAAATCACTCTAAGAAGTCCTCCTCAGCGAGTTCTTTATTTATTTTAGTGATCCATTTCTTTATCCTGAATATTTCCCGGTCGATAAAAGCTTTGTGTTTTTTGTAATATTTGACGTCGTGAATGAACTGTCTCTTGTTTGGGAAGTGTTCTTCCAGTTTGATTTTTGAGCCTCCTTTTGTCTTTTCTAAGAAGCTGTGTATGGACTCCTCGCTGTAAACCACTGGCATTCTTTCTTCCTCAGGAGTGAGAATCAGCACAGAGTCCGATATGTAGCCGTCACTGTCTGATTCTGTTTCGGTGTCTTTTTTGGGGAGCTTTTTTCCTCCTCTCTTGTGGTCTTTTTTCCTTTTGGGTGTCTTGAAGAGGGGCTCCTCTTCCATCTCTATGTCCGCCTCGTCCCCCTGTGACAGTGCAGTGGCTGCTGCTTCCAGTTGGCGGCTCTTCGCCCTTGTACCCATCGCCGAGAGGACGGGTGACTCCAGCGCTGCACCGGAGCCCTCTGAGACCTTATCATTTGTGTTCGGCCTCGCCGGTGCCGGTTGGGTCACGTTGGGTTCCCCTCGGTCCGGTTTAGTCGAGCATGTTGCTTTTGGTGTCGATGTTGTTTCAGCTGACTCTTGGATTGCAGGCTGGGCTTGGGATTCATTTACTTTGGGCTCTGGTTCGGCAGCATTTCTGGGTCCCTCGGCGGGCGGCCGAGCCGTGGTCGCGGGGGGAACGGCCACGGCTGGCACGGTGATGTCTTGACCCGGTCGCACAGGAGCATCAGGATCATTCTGTCTTTCAGGACAGGCACGGACAAGATGTCCCATTGCACCACATTTAAAACATTTTATATCGGTGTCTGAGGAGGCGAATATGTTATAATCAAAGTTTTCAACTCTGAATTTAAAAATGACGTTTAGCTCTTCAACACCCTCTTTAAAAATCATAAAAACAACTCTCCTGAAAGATACCAGGTGTTTTATCAGAGGGGATTTACAGCCAAGGGGGATTTTCTTTATAGGGGAGACCAGGCGTCCGTATCTGGACAGTTCTGCTGCTATCACACTGTCAGATATAAAAGGGGGGACATTAGACAGGACTACTTTCTTAGCTGGGGAGCTGAGGGGAGAGACCAGTATGTGCTCGTTATTAACACTGATTCCGTTTTGGACAATTTTAATCGCTTTATCTACACTATTAACAAACACAACAACAGCACTGTTCATTCGGGAAGCAGAGACGATGTTCTCATGTCCCACCACATCACCAACCGCTAACACACACTCCTCTAAACTCGCCGCGCACACCACGCGCACACACACCACGCGCACACCGTGCCGGCGAGTCAAACTCTCATACCGCTGTGTGTCCGGAGCCGCCATGCTCCAGCAACACACACACACACACACTCACTCACTCACTCACACACACACACTCACTCACACACACACACTCACTCACTCACTCACACACACACACTCACTCACACACACACACTCACTCACTCACTCACTCACACACACACACTCACTCACACACACACACTTACACACACACAAAAAAAGTATATAAAGCCAAAAGATGTAATAAATGGCGAAAGAAAAAATGCACAAAAAAGAAAATTGGCAAAAAGCCAATCGCTCTCGCGCGCTCTACACGCCAAACTCGCTTCCCTGCCACACCGCGCATGCGCAGAGAGACAGAGAGAGAGAGAGAGAGAGAGAGAGAGAGACAGGGAGAGAGAGAGAGACAAATAGAGAGAGAGAGAGACGGCGAGAGAGACGGATAGAGAGAGAGAGAGAGAGAGAGACAGATAGAGAGAGAGAGAGAGAGAGAGAGACTGCTGAGGAGAGCGTTATTAAAAGAGGAAATGTGAACAGGAACTAATATATGTTGCTGCAGAGTTTTAATATTTTAAAAATAAGATGGAATATGATTATATACAGATATATAGCTCTTAATAATCAGTACATTAGTAGATGAAATGACGGTGCTGTAGTGTGAGAGGAATAACACAGTTCAGACTCGCTGTCGGAGGAAAACTACTCACACTGTTAGAGAATTATTCCCCTCTAACACTGTGCTGTCAAGTCTGTTTATCTGTATTTTATCATTTACACACTTTACTGTCTCAGTCTCCACTGTGTGTGTGTGTGTGTGTGTGTGTGTGTGTGTGTATAAGAGAGATATTTGTAATAAACTCACCAGGAGAGCGTCTTCACTCCACTTCTTCTCTCTCAGTAACGATGTGTGTTTGAGCTTCCTATGGATCATCACTACACCCATATATAGTGTTATACACACACACACACACACACACACACACACACTGACCCTGACACACTACAGAATGCTGATGTAACATAATTATGACCCCAGTATTGTCTCACTCTGTGTCTCTTTAATTCAATTCAATTCAATTTTATTTATATAGCGCTTTTAACAATGCTCACTGTCTCAGCTTCATAAAATGAAAAGAGAATTTTCATGAATTAAAAGAATAAGGAGTTCTATATAATCTCGACCCAACACTAACGCACATCATGTGATCATGTTGGTAACCACAAAATAGTAACTTTAGTTGTTGTTGAAAGTTAAACATTTTGTGTGTGTGTATGTATGTATATAAAAAGTGTGTATAAATTTTTTTTATGTATGTAAGTTTGTGGTCACTTTCTAACTCCATGATGGTTCCTGATTTTTATTTCTTTCTACATTGTAAAGGAATGCTGAAGGCGTCCAAAAAATGCATTAATCTCCTTTAAACAGTTAATGGTGAGATGTTTCTGCTACTTCTGCTCTGTAAAGACTTCATAACGCCTCTAATCTGAGGTGCTCGTTGTTAATTGGTCATTTTTCAGGCTGATAACTCTAAATGAACTTCTCAGCAGATGCCACTCAGAGTGAGATTTACTTTAACACTCAGAGCTGTTTCGTGTCCCGGTTTCCACAGACCCTGTGTTTTAGATCCCGACAGAGAGACGGTGCGAGCGCCGATCCCTCCGAATCAGGAGATGCTGGTGGAGCCGGAGCCGCTGTTCGGAGGTGAGTTACACACAGCAGTGTGGACGGGGTGATAACACCTGTCTGGTAATAATCTGTTTGTTTATTTTTGTTTATTGTCTCCTTGTGTTTAAGTACCAAAGAGACAGAGACCGGCTCGGCCCATTTTCGATGGATTTCAGGATTTCCAGACTGAAACCAGTAAGTTCCCAGAGCTCATGGCTTCTTCTCTACACTCGTACCCTGAACAGCTTGTGGACTTGTCTGCGGGGCAGGGCTTATATACAATATGAAAGGTATTCAGTTTGTTGCAGGACCACCAGAAAGAAAACAGGAAGTAACAGGTCAGGTTTAACCAATCAGGTTACTGTTGTGCAGGCCGGAGGTCACAGAGGTCACAGAGCTTCCACACACCTCAATTTCAGTTCTCAGGAAATTCACAATCATACAACAGTTTCTTTTGATTGTGTGAAGCTGCTTTGCTTTGACGATTGTTAAAATCTCTATACAAATAAAATTGAGTTGAATTTTACAAAATATATTTATGAAAATGCTACAGCTGTTAGGGTTGTTAATTACCTGGACCGGCTGGCCGATGATATCATGAGACCTTTCAGGTTTGATTTGTGTGATTTAAAAAAAAAAAAAAAAACTTATATCCCAGTCCTCAAACTGATCATGTGCATTTCTTTCCAGCCACACAGGATGCTGTACTGACTGCCAGTGTGTGAATAGTTTAGACGGCACCACCTGTAGGATTATAGTGGAACTGCAACATTTACTACTTTAAATAGATTTTGGATTCAGTGTGGCGATACATGAATTGTGACAACTGAATCGGGTGTGTGCGTGTTTTCAGTCAGACTGGAGCAGGAGCTGAGGAACGGAGGAGCAATAGATAAAAAGCTGAGCACTCTGGATGATCTGTTCAGACCCCCGATCGAGCTCATGCACAAAGGTAGCTTTGAGATGGTGTGAATACACACACACACACACATACACATACACATACATGCTCGCGTGCCCTTACATACCTACCTAATTATTCATTATTTGTCTGTGTGTGTTGTTTTAACCCTCCAGGCGAAGAACTGTAGTCAGTTGGAGAACAAGTGACTGATGATAAACATCCAGAACGTTCAGGATTTCTCCTGTCAGTGACGTCAGTGAGACGTGTGGAGTAACGAGGCGGTGAAGGCCATCATCAGAGAACACTTCATCTTCTGGCAGGTGCTGAACCCCGCCTTCAGGAATCAGTACACACACACAGGGGTTAGGTTTAATGTTAATAGGTGATGGACTTCAGAAGTTTTTGTATATAAAATAGAGTTTAATGACTCAGACGCCTCAGGTTGTTAGAGTTAGAACCAGGACGTACGTGCGCTGATTATAGAGTGTTTGTGCATGACCTTGTGTCTCATGATATTGTGTGATGTGAGCTGCAGGTGAAGGTCAGGGTGTGATTTATTATACATAAAGGCCCGTTACCTGTTGAAAACCAGACCCCAGTCACGTGGGGCACGTCGGTGCTGAGGTCATGAAAACACCGGAAAGACAAACCACCGTTTACCTCTACATATGATTGTTGAACAAACAGCACTAAAGAATCTTAAGACAAATGAGACCCAGAGTGTTTTACACGACAGTGATGATTGATCTTTGATCAGCGTAGATAGAAAGACTGGACAGTGCAGTGTATAAATACAAAAGCAAAGCAAAACAATAGTGCCAAACTAATTGCATTAGGATACAGTGGAACCTCGGATTACGAGCATAATTCGATCCGGAAGCGGCTCGTATTCCAAAACACTCGTAAACCAAATTTAATTTTCCAATAAGAAATAATAGAAACTCAAGTTATTCATTCCAAAGCCAAAAAAAAAAAAAAAACATAAAATAATTAATACAAAATATTAAGTAAAAATAAAACAAATGAACCTTTAAAACGAATTACGACAGAGCAGTGTTTCTGTGTGGAGCAGAGAGAAAAAGTGTGTGTGTGTCTGTGTGAGGGTGAAAGTAGGAGGGGTCTGTGTGTGTGTGTGTGTGTGTGTGTGTGCGTGTGTGTGTGTGTGCGTGTGTGTGTGTGTGTATGCGTGTATGTGTGTGTGTGTGTGGAGGGGGGTGCACGGTCTCCAATAGCGCGCACACACGCACACACAGACAGAGCAGACAAAGAGCAGGCTGAGTCTTGAGCAAAGAGAGAAAATGGATCTTTAACCTCTCTAATGAGACTTGCTTTTGCTTTACATACGCGCTGTACACACACACATACAGACACAAAATAAAATATGTTTTACACACACACACACACACACACACACACACACACACACACACACACACGTGGTCACAGTGTTACAGTAAACAGTACACTCTGCACGGTTGTTGATTATACCAGTGAGAGACGAGCACTAAGACCCAGCAGGGGAGACGATTACCCACAATTCCACAGCACAAGAGAGAGAAAAACCGTTGGCTCAGTTGTGATCACGTGATGTTTGGCATCAAAACAAGAAGCGCATGCGTGATACTCGGTACTCGTAAAACACGACCTGTTAGTTTTTCAAATCAAAATGTATTAAAAATCTTTGCTCGTCTTCCGGAACACTCGTAAACCGCGTTACTCACAATCCGAGGTTCCACTGTATTTGATTGAAGTTTTTTCATTTGAAAAGGACTATAATTTGTGTGAGTTGGTGCTAACGGTCTGCTATCAACAGCAAAGAATGTTAAGAATGTACAGCAGTGAGCAAACAGTAATATAACTAGGAAATAATTTCTCACCTCATCCCGAAATATTGAGTTCGATGAGTTGCAGACAGACAGGCAGCAGACAGACAAACATCTGCTAGACAGAAACAGAAATACGGAAGCAGGTATAAAGCAGACAGGCACCAGACAGACCAGCAGCAGCTGAATGCTACATAAAGAGAAACATCTTAAAGATTGTTCACTAGAAATTGGAATCTACACCATAAGTATGTGCACCCCCACCATCACAGTCAGATGTGTTTGTGAGCATTCCACATTACTAATTAATTCCAGTTTACCTGTTCAGTTTGATTGCTGTCCTTTCACTTGGTTCGGGTAGAGAAGGGGAGAGATGATGCTCATCATCATCATCATCAGGCATTGGTTCATCATCACTGACCTGCTGCACATTCAGCTTACATTGATGATTGTTGTATCTTACACTGCATCAAGATAATCCCCCTGACCAGCTAAAATACTGTCTTTATAGTTTTATATGTTGTTTGTCTTAATGTTCTTTCCTTACAGCGATAATGCAATAGTGTGATACAATAATATTATTTTCATACTAATAAGCGGTGTTTAATGTCTCCACATTAATGAGCAATGTATTATGATGTGTGATGAGCAGGAAGTCCAGAGCCACTTTTTGGTCCCAGCCGCCCCTGCTCTTATCACACCATGTTTCCATGGAGCTGGCTTTGTGGATCTCACAGGATTGTTGTCCTACTGGATTAGGGTTTAGGCCTCTTAGATGCAGTAAAGGTAAACTGTAATGCTACAGCACACAGAGACGTTCTGTACAACTGTCTGCTTTAGACTTCGTGGTGATAGTTTGGAGAAAAATCAGAGATGGTGTTATGTATCAGTTGTTCACATACTTTTGGACACAGCATATGTCTGGATTTCTAAGAAGCTGCAGACTCATTTATATTTTTATATTTATGCAATTTACATTAAATGTCTTAAATGATACAAAAGCAACAATAACATTATTATTCTGTACTTATTTGTGATTCAAATGGCTCCTAGCTGGCAAAAAGAATGGAACAGAAAAGAAAGCAAATCAATAATATTGTGAAATTCTGTCTTTAATGTCCTGTATTTTCCAGCATTGCTTCATGTACAGTACTTGGTCCAGCTTCCATGTAGTCCTTCCATGCGCCATCTGGCGGATATTCGGTGAAGCAGAACACATTTATTTAAATTCCCCGAATGTTGCTTATGGCAAGTTGCGGCACGCCGCGCGCTAAATTGCGGCACCTCTCGGGAAAACACATGCAGTCTTAATGGCCACATCTGTACTGAGAGTTGTGTGTGTAACACTGTGTTTGCTTGACCTTACGATGACATGGAATTAAGCTCATGTCTGGTACGTACAATCACAAAAAAAAAGCTTTAAAAGAAATGTAAAGGTTCGGACAGTGTGTGTAAGCACCGCTGATAGTGAGCTCAGAGATCTGATTTGATGTGAACTTTCAGCTTCTGTGCTGTGTAATATTGATTGTGTACATATCAGGCCGCTGCACCAAAACACCGCGAAAAATCTGCCAATGTGCCGCCTAAAATAGTTCTCGACACTTTGCTTACTTTCGCTAAATTGAAGAGAGCTTCATGGATCATATATGTGTTCATATATAAAAAAAATAGCTTTAATGTTATTGCAAAATATAACATTATTAGTACTTCAAACACATGAAAATGACATCAGTGTGGTTTAATCCCGTATCCTGAGAAGATGTTGATTAATTCTTTATAACAGCAGTTCTGAAAAGCCTCCAAGTGGTGCAGTGGTATAGTTCTCGCCCTATCATCCGGAGGTCGCTGGTTCAATACCCGGGTGATGCTGTTACCTCTCACAGCCGGAGGTCTAGGTCTGTGAGCTTACGCGAGCGGAAGGAGCGGGTAGCGCTGCTCCTCCGAGTGTGTGACTCCGCCCCCAACGGTACATGAGCGAGCAGTGACATCACGATGGGTCGGAGGAAACACGTGATAGTCTGCGTCCCTCCCGACTGAATGGTAGTAGAAGCCTAATGTGGGAGCCCCCTAGTGACTGGGAGGAATTGGACATGACTAAATAAGGGAGAAAAATCGCCCCCAAAAAATAAATAATAACAGCAGTTCTAATAGTAGTGCAGGTTTATATTAATGCACTCGCTCTGATAGTTAGTGTTTCCATAGCGACAGTACAGCCTCAGTACAGTGACCTGCACAATTTCTGATTACTATACAGGAAAATAAAAGTTATATTTAGAAATATTTTAGACTTTAGGTTTTTAAGGCATTATGTTTATTTTTTTTCTTGGTTGATAGATTAAGATTCCTTTGATCCATTTAAAGTGTAATGGAGTGCAAAAGTTGCGCTGCAGGTGCAAATAAAGCAGAATGAAGTTACGTATATAATAGGAAAGATCATTGTGTAACCCAAACCTCTCTTTACACACAGACACAGAGGGGTGTCTATTTGCACCTCATGGAGTGATCTTGTGATCATTTGTAAATGAGTTTATGTTGCGTATCTATATATTGTAAATTTGTGCAATGTGAAATGTCTAAGAACTTCCTCTTGTGCTTTACTGGGTAATTTAAAGCACGGCCCTGTAAACCTCTCATGTTCTCACAGAAGATGGAAGAAAAAAATGGACTGTCCCTGAAATAAAAAGAGTAAAAATTACAATCAGTTCCCTCTTGAACAAGTAGTGCAGTACACAGAGTGTAGAAGTCTGTAACATCACATCACCACACCACATATTTAGGGTGATTTGTGAATAAGCACAACCTCCTAATGATCCTGACTCCGCCCCCTCAGTTCTAGGCTCCCTATAAATGTTCCCTCGTTGTCACACACACTGTCTGCTGCACCAGGAGTCCAGCATGAAGCTCTTCATCATCTGCGGCGTCCTCTCCTGCCTCGGTAAGACGAGGCATATTGTGTTTTAAAGTGTTTAAAGACTAATAGTTAAACTCGAACTGTGTTTGAATCTGAATTAAAACGTGGATTTATTTTGAGATTATTATGAGATTATAATCCTAGACTTTCCATTAGATCATCTTCACCGCTGTATGAGCTGTTGTAATTATTTCTTACTGAATTTGCATTGCTTACGGTTTATTCTGAAATTTACACTTTGTATTGTGTACACACACACACACACACACACAGACACACATACAAACACACACATCTTAGCCAACAGCACCAGACCTTCTCTAAAGTCCACACAGTCCCAGTAGAATTCATGTAGAACATCAAACATCACATGGGACGTTTTGGATAAAATTTGGTGCTAAAACATGAGACACAGAGAGAGAGAGAGAGACAGAGAGAGTGTGTGTGTGTGTACAGTTCATGTCCAATGTAATGCATGTCTTTAGCAGACTCAAATTTATTTTAAATTTTATTTATTCTATAAATAAATTAATGTTTAATTAATCCTCTTTTTATCTGTAATATGTTGTACTATATTCCCAAATGCCTTTTTTCCTTTTTCTTGCAAAAATTTGCAAAAAAAATTTTTTTGTCAGTAATTAATTCAAGGTCATCAGTGTTTATGTGAGTAAATGACCCTGGTCTTCAGAATCAGATTATAGAGCTGCTAAAGTTTTAAAGCTCCACAGATAAATGATTAAAATCACATGCATGTGGTTCACACCTTGAATGATGGCAGTTTTATTATTAATTAGGCCAGTCTGTCCGGTCTGATCCAACAGAAAAGCCAACACCACACACATCACTTAAAAAACGTCAAAGCTGGCTGTGATGGAAAGGCACCAGAACACCCAGTGCACCACAGCCCTGCAAGGGCCAGGGCCACCCCAGGGACCCACAAGGGGACCCAAAACCTAGGCGGTTTTAATGTTATGGCTGATTGGTGTAAAAACAGGAGATTCAATTTGAACAATAAAACTGACTAATACCATGATGTATAAAGGTGAAAGTTTGAGCCCATTTAAATGAATCTACCAAGAGTCTCGTGTACAGTAACATTATACTGTATTACTGTATGAAGTGTCTTATTCGTATGAAAAACAGAATGACGTCCAAACTCATTATTCAGCAGAGCATGGAATAGCACTTCCTGTCTGTTCCCAGTCTGTTATATTCCAGTCTAATCTCTCTCTCTCTCTCCTGTCCATCACAGTGACACTAGTCAATCACTGGTGACTGAGTGCATGTTGAGGGCCGGCAGCGCTTTCCTCTGGGTGTGATCAAGAAATGTGAAATAGTTATCTTATCGTTAAACTACACAAACAATCCTCCTCACAAGTTCATTTTAAATAAAATTCTCAAACTATCTTAAACCAAGTGAAATTATTCAAATATTGAATGAAACGTGTAACACGTTTAAATTGGGTGTAACACGTTTTTTAAATTACTTTTTTGATGTAATGAGTAATCTAATGCGTCAGGTCCACAATTTAAGTTCTCAGTTATTTAGTTATATTTTCAAAAATGTAATCCGTGAGCCAGACGGCGGTCATTCCGTTATTGTGTGTGTGTGAAAGTTGTCCTAAAAGCCCCGCCCCCGATAATGTGACCACCCCCCGCCTCTGTTATTCCTGCTGTTATACCTCGCGGGGAGAAGCGGTGTTAGGCACTGTGAGCCGCCGCGTGTGACCACTCTAAGGTCCGCGAGGACCGACGCACGGAAAGATGGAAACCTAATCACGACGCCAAAACTGATCTTAAAAAATTAAATTAAGGAAGGTTGAAAAAATCCTATAGAGATGCATGAGGCAGATGTGACTGACATTGTAATTTTTAATTGTGATACGTTTTTTTTGTCATTTCAGCCTTAGTGCAGGCTGATCCCCAGCCAGTCAGATGGTGTTTAAAGTCAGAACAAGAGCTTAAGAAATGCCAGAAGCTCGGATCACTAGCCTGCGTGCAGAAGCCAGGAACTCTGGATTGCATCAAAGCCATTCAGGTAAAAAAGGAGTGAATTTGTGGCTGAGTCACTGACGCACCGCCGCACATAGACCTGTGGATCGTCCAAGGGTTTTCGATACGGGTACTGATATCAACATCTTGACTTTGATACCAGTTATTAAATGATCACTTTTTTTGTCTTTAACAAAAACAAAATCAAATTACACATTATGGTACACACAGTGTCTTTAGTTTTATTTTCCTTGGTGGTCCCAGTTGGTTGGTGGTCTCGGCAGCACACCTAATACAGTAATGTTACATTTCATAAACATCAAACATGGATAATTTTTCAGAATTTTTGTTTGAACACCGTGTTCAGGAACAAGGGATGAGTGGAACCCAGTGGAGGAGGTTTCAAAGGAAGTTTTATAATGACGAGACAAGGATGTATGTGGTTTATTCCTCTTGAGGTCAAGGGCCGCGGACCAGTACCGGGCCGTGAATGATTTGGTACCAAGCCGTACGGAAGGAATCAAAAATATATATTTGATTTTATTTCCATTTTATTGCGTATCAGAGTCTGCAGAGTGTTTTATTTTAAAAAATTATCAGATTGTCTCCCGTTCGCTTCCATCTGCACATCGCAACATGTGATTCACATGCTCCAAGCCCACTCACTCACTCACTCACTCACTCTCTCATGGTATACCGCCTTATCCTGTATTTAGGGTCGTGGGGACCTGACCAAGACTAAAGATAGCGAAAACTTTTAAATGTGTTTAATCAGAATGGTGAAGCAGATGCTATCACTCTGGATGGAGGAGATATCTACACTGCTGGTCTCCTGCCCCATAACCTTCACCCCATCCTTGCAGAACATTATGGCACAGGTGAGACTAAACTAATCCTAAAATTAAACAAAACAAACAAAAAAAAATGTCTGGGTTGTTCTCTTTACAACTATATTATTATTATTATTAGTGTATGATTGGGTGTGTGCTTGTGTCCTGTAATGTGTTGACACCCCATGGCAGTGTATCCCTTGCCTTGTTCCCTAAGTTTCCTTGGAAAGGCTTTAGGCATGGTATGAATAATGATTTGTAATGTCTTTCAGAAGCGACATGCTATTACGCTGTAGCTGTAGTAAAGAAAGGCACTGACTTTGATATCAATAAACTTCGTGGAAAGAAGTCCTGTCACACTGGTTTGGGGAAAACTGCAGGCTGGAACATCCCCATCAGCACTCTCCTCGAAATGGGAGAGAAGGATGGGGGGATTACATGGGGTGGCTTCGACGAGAAACCTCTGGAGGACGGTAAGAAAGTTTTCAACTACAGTTAAACCTTGGATTACGTGCATAATCTGTTCCGGAAATGTGTTTGTACATCAAAGCATTCGTATATCAAAGCGAAGTTCACCCATAAGATATAATGGAAACTCTGACGACTCGTTCCACACCCCAAAAATATTCATATAAAAATATTTTTTACAGATTTGTAGCTGTAGTGACTGAGACCAGAGAGAGAAGAGGACGAGGAAGGGGGGTTGGGGCACTGTGTAGAAAGACTTTCACACACACACACACACACACACCGTATGGGTGTATGGATGTTGACTATACAAGTGATGCACACTGAGACCGAGCATGGGAGATGTTACACACAATACTGTTCGTATTTTGAGACTTCGCCCGTTTACGTAAAATTTTTGCTCGTTTTGCGAAACACTCGCAGACTGAGGTTTCACCTTATATTAAAGCATTTGTTTTATTCCATAATCGATTCTACAGGAAAAGTACGCTCACAGGGATGTGTACAGCATATGGTCCACTTCAATATATTTAAAAATATACGTAAACATTTGTATGTTGACTTTTTTGTAAGCAGATTGCTTTTTATGTACGGAGTCTCCAGTCTCAGAAGTGTGTAACAGTCAGAGGTAAAGAGGTGAAGCTGGTGAGGAAACCACAGTTTATAACCGCTATACGTTAAGGGACAAAAATAAAAAAATAAAATAAAACTTGTTTTATGGATGTTATGGATGTTTTACATTGAATGTAAATGTGGGTAAATGTGTGTTTGTGTGTGTGTTTTTGTTTTGCAGTGGTGGCAGAGTTCTTCTCAGCGAGCTGTGTGCCAGGAGCGACAAACCCAAAACTGTGCCAGCTGTGTAAGAACTGCAAGCGCTCTCACGAGGAGCCGTATTATGATTTGAATGGAGCTTTCCAGTAAGAAAACACACACACACACACACATGCAGCTTGTAATATTATTAGCTCAAACAATACAGTTGGGTTTTTAACAGTGCATGCAAACTTAACGATTTAACAATTGTCACAAAGCTGATTTGCAGAATAATTTACATATTTACTTGTTTTCTTTATTCATTTGAACTTTTTTAGACATCTTTTTTGTGTTTCTCTACAAACTCCTCTAGATGTTAATTAATTGCGTGGTGTAAAACCTTTCCTGTACCTGCAGGTGCCTGAAGGATGGAGTTGGAGACGTGGCGTTTGTGAAACACCTCACAGCACTCAGTAAGTAAAGGATTCTGCACAAAGTTAACAGTATGGAGTAAGTATCAGGACCAGTTTTGTGCGTGACTATGTTAAAAGCATGGCTTTCATTAAATGCAGGTGAAGTATAAAGTATTAATGAGTAAGAATTAAGAGAAAGGTAAATTCTTATTAGATGACGGGGACAATTATGAGCTGCTGTGTAAAGACGGCACCAGGAAGGCTGTTACTGAGTATAAAACCTGCAACTGGGCCCGAGTTCCTGCTCACGCCGTCGTCAGTCGCTCTGACAGAGACCTGGCCGACCGTATCGAAGATGTTCTTAACACACTAAAGGTACGTGGATTAATAAATTACAACAGTACTTTTTGCTCTTAATTGAAAATATACTGAATTCCGTGTGTTTAAATATCTGTTTTCTTTAGCAGGGGTGGAAAAGGCAAGATAAAACTGGCTAATAAAAAATTATTTTAGTATTTTTCATTAGTTTGCATTTTTTTGAAACCTAATGATTTTCTTCTTAACTTCTATAATCTGTCAGCATTGGATAAAGTTGGCATGTAAAAGATTTAGTGGCAGGCTGCAGTACCGAGGAGAGAGCAGCTGCCTGGCAAAACTCGCGTTTAAACCCAGTTCCCGAAGCACTTTCAGCAAGAAAACACATCTGATAATGTTGTCATCTTAATCAACACATTACTGTTCCATTATTAATTCTTCTAACTTGTTCTGAATCGCCTCTGAACTGTCCGTGTCGTTCTGTTCACAGCTTACAAGAGCTACAAAGCTAACTCCCCTTTAAGACAAGGCTGAATCCCGAATCTCTCTCTAACCTCTGATCAAGGGCACTACTTGGAATCTGGAACTAGGGATTGTACACCCTACATAGTGCACTAGTGTTCCAGCATTTTCCCAGTGTTATGGACGTGACATATCAGTAACCAAAAAGCCTCAGAGCATCAAAGCTTAGTGTCAGAGAATTTAATTATACTTACTTTAATTTAAATATAATCTCTTCAGCTAAAAGAAAAAAAAATCATTTACACCCTGAAAATACACAGCCTTTTATCAGTGTAATGGACGTGATATTAAACTGAGAAACATTTAACAGGTTTACTACATGGTTTGGATTTTAATGAAATCTGCATTGTTACACTTGTACTATGAGACACTCAAATGAACACAGAAAGTGCAGATTTGTAATGATTTGTTATAAATGACTTGGGAAAAAAGAGTTATGGATGTGACGTGTTGGAACCAGACACCTACACACTGTATAAAGAACACGCTGGAACAGTGAATTTAACATGAAACTTTTGAAATGGTTATAATGAAAAAACTAACTAACTTAAATTATTATTTTTCTTTCTTACCCTCTTTTTTCTTTGTAGTTTTAATCAGTGGCAGAACGGTGGTGTAGTGGTTAGCACTGTCGCCTTGCACCTCCAGGGTCCAGGTTTGATTTCTGCCTCTGTGTGCATGGAGTTTGCATGTTCTCCCCGTGCTTGCTGGGTTTCCTATGGGTACTCTGGTTTCCTCCCACACTCCAAGGACATGCAGATTAGGCTAATTGCCTTCCCAATTGCCTGCAATGTGTGATTGGTTTTGTGTGTGTGTGTGTGCCCTCCGATGGATTGTACCTCACCTTGTGCCCTAAGTTTCCTGGGATAGGCTCCAGGCTCCCCGTGACCCTGTATAAAGGAGTAAGTGGTATAGACAGTGACAATGAGTTTTCATCAATTTTGAGTGTTTTTTTTTTTTTACACTCTTTGTTGGACCGTTTAATTTACAATTAAAAGTTGAGTCAGTATAAGCAGTATCCCCCTGGTAATATTGACCTTTGCATGGAATTGGCATCCATTTAATGCAATTTGAAATAAAATCCTGGATCATTTAGTTAGCTGAGGCTGTTCTAAAGTGGAACAATTGTAGCTATAAAAAGAAACTTATGAGGTTTACAGGACTGTCCCTCTTACTTTGGGCCACATAAGAATTTAAAATTATGTTTCACTGCACACACATTGTTTATACTATGAGTAAAGGCTAAACAATAAAAAAATATAAAATATGCTTTTGAACAGGGCAAGGGTTTGTTCTCCTCTGAGGGCCCTGTGAAAGACCTAATGTTTAAAGACTCGACGACGGAGCTGCAGAGGCTCCCAGAGCTCACCACCTCCTACATCTTCCTGGGAGGAGAGTACTGGAACGCCATCCACTCACTCAGGATCGGTAACGTACACACCGTTCACTACTAAAGATGCATATTTAAATATAAATTGTTGTCCAGACCTTATTGCTGATCCAGTCATGTCTTTTAATTCTTTGTGTAATTCTTGCCTCTTGATTTTTGTGTAAAAACGCAATGAAAATTGTAATGACTCTCAGTATTAGGCAAATACATGCTCAGACAAACAACAATATATACAACCTTTTTCACTGTCCCTACTAAGTACCCCCTTAATGCTTCCAAAGGACTGAAACAGGGAAGTTGCAGCCAGGTGCTACTAATCATTAGTCCTTAAATAATTTATCATCAGCAGGTGTGCAGACCTAGTAAGTTAAGCCTTTATTTGTCACATATACATTACTGCACAGTGAAATTCCTTCTTCGCATATCCCAGTGTAACTGGGGTCAGAGGGCAGGGTCAGCCATTGTACAACGCCCACTGGAGCAGATAGGGTTAAGGGCCTTGCTCAAGGGCCCAACAGTGGCAACCTGGTAGAGCTGGAGATCGCACCACCACCCTTCTGAACAGTAACTCAGTGCCTTAGACCTCTGAGCCACCACTGCCACCCATAGTAGAAGTTTTGGTAGTTTGCTGGTCTGGAGCATTCAGGTGTGTGTTAACGAGTTCATTGACAAGAGAGAAAGACATAAACAAGGGTCTTAACACTAGAAGCGCCACACCAGTGTCACCTACTTTTAACGCGGTTCAGCGGTCATTTGACCGTCTATTGGTTTGAATGGGAAGCTGTTGCTGACACACAATGATCACTAGATGGCGCTTTCACCCAAAGCAAATAGTTTAGATACAGGATCAACTTGAGCTTGGACAATGCGCCATTCATTCCCGTGTTGATAATCAGCGGTATTTTTTTTTCATATTCAACTGAGAAAACCTACTACAGAGTCTCTAAGGGGACAAAGGAAGAGGAAAAAAAACAAGTCATGTTTTGCATTATAACCCAAAACTTTTGCCTTTTTTCTCCTCCTTTGTCCATCTAGGGGCTTCGTACTATAACAAAAACGAAAGCTCTACTTAAATTTATAGCGTTTTGAGAAAATTCATTAGTTCGTTCATTCTATTTGAAGCTTCTGAACTTCTCGGATGTTTGTTTAGTGTGACAGAGCTTTAGATGGAGTAGGAGCAGCGATTTAGTTCTGAACTCACTTCTGTGAAATTATCGCTAAAACAATGACACACACCGCCCCCGAGGATAGAAAGCTGTTTTATTTATGATAAGTTGATAAGTGTATGTTGTGAAAGTATTTGTGGACATATATGTAACACTCGTGCGAGGAGCAGAGCCGCGCATAAACTGTTCAGAACCGGCAGATCCGCAGCCTTCTACCACGCCCAGTTCTGAACAGGCAAAGGCGCGAACATTTAAACATGTGGTTACATAAAACATTAAACCCTCGGTAAGGGCATGAGGGATCTTTAGTTTTTTGTTTTAGTTTCCAGAATCCCATCCGTTCTCGTGTAGACGGTGGAGCTCTGTTTATTTTGTGTTTTCAGTTTTCTTTTGGTTTCCTTTTAAGTTTCTTAATTAATAATCCCACTCTATCTCCAAACGGAAATGTCTTCCTGTGTCTGTCATAAGCTCTCACAACAACTCCTATTTCACTGACCCCCTCTAAAGTCCTGCGTCAGGGCTATTATAATCAGTAAAACATCTCCTGGTGCGGATCTCCACACCGCACCCCCTAACAATATAATTAAGAGAAAAATGGAAATTAAGGATGTCTTGAAACATAATGCAGTAACTCTTTATTAATTTGAAGACGGTAAAGGTGTTAATGTTTCGTACATTTCTTTATTCGTCCTTTCTGTTTGTGGTAAGGTTTCACTGTTTTCCACATACATAAAACGTATGGACAACAATGTTCCGGAAGCGATATTAAATAAGGAAAATACATAATTTTGTTTCAATACAGTTTTATTAAATATAGAATATAGCAGACAGTATATTCATTGTGATGCTGACAAAAGGTCTAGGCAGTGGTGATTCTACACTGAATTTCTCCCAGGGTGAGACCCCCTTCAGACGCACCTTTGGCGAATCCCCCCATCAGCGAAACCTGTTTGATAACTTCAAACCTATTTTGAATGAAAGGTGATTAGAGGGATTACAGTAACTGGGGGTTCTGTGGGCGTCACCTCGGAGCACGCTGTCACGTTGTATTCAGAGAATAGACTAAAACATAATCATGTTTGCTTCAGCATTGGAAAGAATATTGTTTTAGGCAACTTTATTAAAGATTATTCACTTTTGTATTATTTGCTTGTTATTCTTTTTGCACACACACAAGAAAATAATAGTAGGCTGGTGGGCACGTTATTTTTCCTAAAAGTTGAACGGCTGAATTAAGTTAAATATTCTACACTGTTTTATAGTATATACTGTACTATACTCTTGAGCTGTAGAGGACTGGCCACCTGGTGCAGCACAGAAAGAAATTAAATACACAGCAAAAATGTTATATTATATTATGACTTGAACAAATCGGCTCGCATCGGAGCATGCTGGCATGTTGGAAAATCCAGCGTTTATCTAGCGAGTAGCCTATATTTGAGTTTGTTGTATTTCTGGGGGGGGGGCATTTTATCCATAAATTGCATGGGTCTATCATCATTTTGATCAAAACGCTGCCTTTTGTTAAGGCTGTGGGTTTATACACGCCCATGAATTAATTATAGATGAATTTTAAAGCATCTTTTTAGGCCATAAAATGTCTTTGCCTCCATTTCTGTTGCTACTAATATCTGTAGGAACTGCAAATGCCAGTTGTTCGCTTAGTTTCTTTTATAGCTTAGGACCCTCCTTTTTCCCAAAAATAGTGTGAATGTCTGCACCAATCACTAACCATTAAAATGTAAAAACTTTATATACAAATTATATATATATATATCACTAACCAATAAAATGCCACTTTTATATATATATATATATATATATATATATATATATATATATATATATATATATAATTAAATTCTTAACATTTTAATGGTTAGTGATTGGTGCAGACATTCACACTATTTTTGGGGAAAAGGAGGGTCCTAAGCTATAAAAGAAATTGAGGGAACAACTGGCATTTGCAGTTCCTACAGATATTAGTAGCAAGACGTTTTATATATATTCGTGTTTAATTAAATTAATAAAAATAAATATTTCTACATTACGTGTTTAATCATGCAGCACTTTTAGTATTCATAGCAAAAGCAACCCAACAGTGTGATTAAAGTACCCGAAATAACAGAATTTTGACCCAGCATAAACAACCCAATGATGTGTTTACAGAAACCTACTAGTACACTGTAAAAAACAACCTATAAAATCTACCCAATAAAACTAAGGTAATAATTTGCACCCACTTTGTTTGGGTTGATTATATTCTGTATATTTGCATAAAGAGTACCTTATATTAATAGCCATGACACACTTAATAGGTACGGTATACCCAATATTTTTTATTACAAATTACTTGTAAAAATTGAGTAACATACTTTTAATGTTATTAAGTTAATCTAAGTAATTCTTATTAATAAAAGTAAGCCAAAAAAAATAATCAAACATTACATAATCAGGGAAAGTTGAATTTACTGGTCAGAAACAGGAGACTGCATTAATTGCTTTTTTTATTGTCTAAACAACATTTTATTTTTTAAAACATTAAAACTAAACAGAAAATAACAATTTAAAAATAATTTTAACAATTTAAAAATAATTTCAATTAAAAAAATTGCGTAAAACATTATATAAATAAAAATCTTCACATTATCACTTACTATACAAACATTTTACCCTCAACTTCTCTTAAAATGTGTGAAAACTCTTTTACATTCAATTGCAGGTGAAAAACAACTTTAATTCCATATAACTCACAGTACATATAAGTTAATTATTTTTTCATATTTTCAAAATGGAAAATGTTTCATGTGCAAAAGAACATTCTTACATTAAAGGTACTATTTGAAAATAAAAGAACATCTTATTTGCATGAAGCAGATTCCATTAGTTTACGTTCTTCAGCATTTTTGTTGCATCAAATTTCAAAAACAGTTTCTGCAACACTTCAATGGTGCACTTTAGCGTTTTGGGGTACTCAAGGTTGAGGGCATAAATCAGTGCCATTAACATCTGGCAAGCTGTGGTTCTGTTTCCACAACCTTTCAGCACTTTGGTGCCCTCCAAAACAATGCACACATCTGTTGGGTCTTCAGCTGTAAAAATGTGAATTACCACCAACTTCATAACTTCATTGTTGTAGCTATCAAGTTCATCCTACTGCTGGGGGGAAAAAAGCAAATAGATTAATGTTAGTTAAGTCAAATTAATTATGTTGTTTGATTTGTTTTCTTTGTTTATGACATTTATTTGGTCACAAGCAAGGTTTATGTATTAATCAGCACTGTACCGAGGTGTGGACGGTGAAACATGACGTCATCACAGCGCACCTGACATGTAGCATTTCATTTCTGGCCGAGTCCGAAGATACACGGATCAAGCCGAACATATCCGAGCTTGTTTCCCGGCCGCGTGAAGCGGAGCTTTTGCAACGTGTTTTTAATGAGTTGTGCTTCTGTGCTGCTGATATGAGTGTATATGTTTCACCAGGGCCAGCTTATACACAAAGTGCACGCTACAAATGCCTCACTAAATTACAAATATTGTAATACATAAATTATGTAAACAACAGAAGTTAGTGAACGTAGAACTTTTTAAAACACACCTGAAGTAGCGCATCTCCTCTAACGGGACGTGGTTTGATGCTGTAGGTACTCGCGACGACAGCGCTGTGTATGTTTTTAGCTTATTGCTAACAACACCGGTTCAGTTTTAGTTGAACACCTAGTTTTATCTATATCTTTCAATTAACCACAATCGCTACAGCCGCTGTAATTTTATTCAATAAATCAACGCGAGTATTGCCAAACACAACGCAAGCCAAAAACAAATTAACATGCAACAACCCAAATATACGCCAATTTACTACGTAACTAAACTATAGGTTCAAAAACTTTTCTGACCAAGGAAGGAAGTACAATAGCAGAAATAATGCTTAACTTACCTTCCTGGAGAGAAAAGGTTAGACGAGCCCCCAGATTGTAAAGTTTTTCTAAAGTTACACTGTAGGAGAGGCGAGTTGCTCGGTCTGTCCGCTGTGCTTCGGTAAGCTTCTCTGGCGCCAGGAGAGACTCAGTCAAACACACACACACACACGTTGTCTGTCAGAAAGGTCTCTGTTTATTAACAGCAAAAGATGGGGTTTATATATGTTTGACCAAACGCCTGTGCCATAGACATATGTTACTACAAAGAACATGAACCATTGTAAATGTCCTGGTGAGATCCTGAAGAATCAAAGGAGAGGAAGATAGAGAGGTGTCCGTCCAGAGACAGATCACAAGATGTTGGCTCGAGTTAGGGGGAGAGGGGGAAGGAGACAGAGGGGGAGAGAGAGATAAAGAGAGAATGGGAAGGTGAGCGTGGGAGCGTTCACACCTTAAGGAGCAGATGCAAGAGGAGACAGCAGGAAAGATTTCACATGTTAATATCAGATCTATGAGGAAGAGAACAAGAGAGTAGAAATTACTCCTTTATATATAAAATAATAAAAAAAATGAAATAGGATGAAACCTGAAATAGTAACATATACGCACTGAATGACACATAGATAGTATGTGCGATCCCTTGCGCCATCTGCTGAGAGAAATGAGAATTGCAGGTTGGAAAAAGCAGGAAACGGCATGACCGGCGCGCAGCTGTCAGCGATTTCACGTAAATAAGAGCAAAATAGCTTTATACTGGCTTTTACTGGTGCGATTTTGAAAATGTAAGCATACAGGGTGATTAAGCTCACAGAACTAGGGAAAGTCATGAAAGGAGGGTCCTGGAATTTGATCGAGTGTGAAGTATTTTTTTTTTTCCTATTGCGATTAAATGACCAGTACTCAACGCTTCTAGTGTTAAATAAGCAACTGTTCCTGCACATCAATCTGGAAAGGGTTATAAAAGCATTTCCAAACAATTTGGAGTTTAGCTTTCTATAATGAAAAGGATTATTCACAATTGTGTGAGGGTTCGCCACTAGAGGGCACAGTTTTGTGTTTCTAGTTTTTGTTTGTAGACTCAGTTTCCCAGGAGGCACCTCGGTCAGGTGATGCGGGTGCTCACCTGAACCGAGGAAGCTCATTAGTTTCGTTTAAAATAGCTGTTTGTTCTGGGAAACTGGGTCGAGCATTAATGTTGATAGTTCTGTTAAGTGGGTACTTGTTTTGACTTGTTTGGTTATGCTCTGTTTTAAGTTTGTTTCGTTATAGTTGGCTCTTTAAGTTAAGTTTGCACCTGTCTTAAGTTTATGTCTCTTTTGTTTATTAGCCTCTTGTATATTTACCCTCGTGTGTAAGTTCCTGCTCTTCTATGTTTAGTTCTTAGTCTGTATAACTACTAACCATGGAATTACTAACCTGCTTAGCTTATTCTCTGTCTAGTCTCCTAGTCTGATTAGATCTTAGTCTGTTTATTTATTAACCTGTTTAGTTACATATCTCAGTAGCAGCTAATGTGCATAACAGCTAGTAGGCCTAGCCAAGTCTGTCTTGTCTGTTTAGCCCCTTGCATGTATAGTCCCTTGTATTTAGTCCTCTAGTCTGTTTAGTGTGTCTTGTCTTGTCTGGTTTGTGTCCCTTGTTTGTATTGTATATTAGTTTGTTTAGTCCCCAGTGTGTGTATTAGTTGATTATTGGTTTTGTTTCTAGGATGCTCTAAAGTAAAGCCAACTTCCTTGGTTCATGTTTAGTTCATGTTTTGTTTGGTTTGTTTATTATTAAAGACTGTTTGCAATCATCCCCCCTCTGCGTCTACTGTATCTATGAGAGCAGTTACCATGACAACGCCTTAGTAGTTAATAGCAACAGGAGAGTTTGTCATCTACACTAGTGATGTCACTCCTTCTAATCAGGTATATTCTAATGTCAGTTAGTGGGATCAGCTTCCCTAGAATGAGAACAAGTGAAAATCATATACTGTACTTCACCTTGTTTGAATTTAGATCCAATTTTTATTTTAACAATGAAACCTGCAGTGACTGAAGGCAACATGGTGTGAATAATGAAAAATAACAAATAAATCCTTTTTTGCTTTCCAGAAAAAACACCCAGTGATTCATCTAAGAAGATTAGATGGTGCACTGTGGGTACAGTTCAGACAGAAAAGTGTGATGAATGGAGCACATTCCTCAGTGATGATGAAGGCGACAGCAGGCTTGAGTGTGAACCTAGCAAAACGGTCCAAGATTGCTTCAAAAAGATCTTGGTAAAAAAAGAAAACGAGTGTGATTCCACAGCTTCAAGGTGTTTTAATAATTTCTTATTATTGAAAATGTTTTTCTTTATGTGTACAGTATGATCAGGCTGATGCTATTTCTGTTGATGGAGGAGAAGTGTACACTGCTGGAACGTGTGGTCTGGTGCCGGCCATGGTGGAGCAGTACAATGAAGGTGAGAGAAATCACATGAAGATCATTATAAGAACGCATCCTAAGCCCTGTTGCAATAACTGGCCGTTAAGGAATTTAACAATGTTCTACTGAATGAATGATAGTGAAACACTACTGTCATAAAGAGAACTGATTATTACAAACTATTATGAAGGTGTTACCAATATGCTACTGTAATCACCTCATTACGCTATGCTGTGTTTTTTGTATGTTGTTTGTTTTGTGATCTTTCACTATGCAAAAAGCAGCGTTTATTAAGCAAGTATATATTTCAGTTTTTTTTTTTTTTTTTGGGAAACTATCATTAATTTTACATTTCGTCTGCTTCGCAAAAGTTGGCGCTCTTTATGACCGAAATCAAGCTGTTTGTATCGCCTTTTACAAAGTGAAAGTGTGTGCGATGTGAGCAGCTTTATTTCAGTCCTAAATTCACAACCACATTCCTGCCATTCGTGGTCAAATTATTATTCAATGCCGGACACAAACAGCAAAAAACCATGATCATTATTTGAATAATAAAAAAGCCTTTAGAGCCTCGTGTGGGGGTGACGGCAATTATTAAACCCCAAACATTTTAGATTAAAACATTTCTATTGTGTGTAGCGAATAACATGGCTCCCATAGAGAGAACAGTCAATGGATCACATTCCTGAACACCCTTTCCCAGCATGCATGGCACCATCCTGATAACCTTATCTGGTTCGCTATCTTAAGAGGGGCGTCTGTAAAACTAAGAAACTCCACAAGGTCAGATTCTTTGAAGTAGACCCCGAAACCGAGGGTGTAAATCGGCGATCCGGTAAACAAAGAAGACAGTTTTACAGCTTCACTCCTAACTGGGGGGGAGGGGGGGCCTCATCACACCTGGACACTCTCTTGACCTCCGGAAGACATGCCTTTCCATAAACAAAGGCATACGGCATGGACACTATTTTAAACATCTTTAAAGTGTGCCAGTGGGGCCTAACGTATTTACATATATTTACTCAGTTCCTTTTATTCCTGTGTATATGTTTGATTATTCTGCATAACGTTAAAGGTGTAATCAGCATTTACAAACCTTTTTATTAGATAAAGGAAGGAATAGATGGGCAAGATATGTAATGTTTGGAGTCAATCTCAAGCTGGCTTCATTTTAAGAATGTTGGTGAACATGGGAAATTGGTAGCATGAACAGAGCTCATGCAAAATTACTTTTTATAAAGTATTAAAAACTCCAACCGGATGGGTCACACGTGACAGCCGAAACACCTGGCTAATTTATGCACAGAAGGAGGAACCACGTGAGGCGTGGCTAAGCCCTGCAATCACATCCTATTGGAGGAATCACCTGTGGGACGGACTGACCCCCAAGGGACGAAAACCCTCAGGAAGTCCACAGTAGAGAGGAGAAGAGAAGATATCATCACAACTGCAACCTACAACCTACAGTGCATAGGACTTTAACATGTAATATATATTTCAATCGCGTTTAATCATGACTGTTTTCCTTAAAATATCACTTTGTTAATTTTGTCATTACGTCCACCTACGTTTAATATGTAATGTTGCTGAACATGTAAGGAGGTGATAAAAACTGGTAAGGACTCCAGAAATGGGCATAAAATCAATAATAACTCTAACGGTTCTTATTAAGCAATACCAAGGCATTAACGTTAATTAAAGCTGAAATTTTTAAACAGGCTCCAATTTTCAGAATTCAAACAGAGCCCAAAAGAGGCTGTAAGAGTCCTGTACCGAGCTCCCCAGAGGTCATAACGAATTTGCATCGGTCTAGATTCGGGAGCAAATTCGGCTCAGTGGAATGGGAGCCAAACATGTAAGGAAGGAGTCTCCAATGTCAGTGCTTTGTCAGAGGTAGAACTGTAACTTTAGGTTTTACATTACCATCAGGACAGAGGAGTTTAAGCTCATGTGCAGTATCTCAGTAGCATGACAAGCTGCAATTATTTAATAACTTAAAGACAGAGAATAGTGACTGGTAAAGTGTTCATATCTACTATAATTTAAGTGACAGCCTAACACATTTCTCTCACACATCTACACGTCCATAAATTTTCAGTTTAAAAATTTTTGTGAAGCTGCTTTGAGACAATGAACATTGTTAAAAGCGCTATATAAATAAAATTGAATTGACTTAAAGCCTAGAGGCTACATGCCCCAACATTAAATGTAGCTCTAAACAAAGACAAAGTATGACATGCCTTTTAAGAAACAGATAAGAGAAATAAAACACTTGGTGATGTGCTGTAAGAGGAAAATAATCAATTTATAGACAGTAACAGTATTGTAATGTTTTTTAGTTTATAACGCAGGATAACTAATAATTCAGTTCTGTTTGTTTGTTTTTTTTCTCAACAGCAATGTGTACACCAGGTACAACTGGATCAGGTACGTTTACTCACATCCTCAGTCTCCTAAAGTATACACAGAACTGGAGTTTGGAGGGAAACTTGCTCCTTAACCTCACCCTGACCAGCACTCCTCTACTCTCTCTCTCTCTCTCATTCGACTGACCACATTGCAGTGTCTATGTAATATAAATGATTTAACACAAATGTAATATCACGCATCAAACAGAACACCACTCCTTACATCCCTTACACTCCATCATGTGCTCTCTTCAGAAGGCTTCTCGGCCTTTTACGCAGTGGCTGTAGTGCACAAGGACTCTGATGTGACCTGGGATAGGCTGCAAGGCACGACGTCGTGTCACACTGCAGTGGGTCATGCAGCCGGCTGGAACATTCCCATGAGTCTCCTCCATGAAGAATACAAAAACTGTGACTTCAGTGAGTCCAGAATTCAGGCTTCCTGTTTTATAACCTCATTAAACTCACACCTCCTTCATACAAACTCCTTATGTGTGATTTATAAAACTGCAGATAAAGTGATTTTATAATGGAACATGCTGGAGCTTCATGTTTTTGTTTTTCAGCAAGATATTTCAGTAAAAGCTGTGCTCCTGGTGCAGATCTTGATTCAACCCTGTGTGCATTGTGTAAGGGAGGTGAAGCTGGAAAAGACAAATGCAAAGCCAGCAGTGATGAGCCTTATTACGGCTACAGTGGAGCCTTTAGGTACGATTCACATCATTCATTAGATTTATATTTATATTTATGACCCTTAGAGACCAGGATGTTGTTGGAGAACCTCGTCTAGATGCAGGTTTATGTATATTGAAGTGTAGTTGACAGCTGATTTGGGAGATTCCCTGTTCACTCTGTCATGTAGTGTGATTTATTAACAGGAACAGCATCCAGGTCAGGATTAAAGGGAAGTCTAGAGACAGGTTCATTACTGAACTTTGGTGAGTGAAGTAAAATGGTGTGTGTGCGTGTGTGTGTGTGTGTGTGTGTGCGTGTGTGTGTGTGTGTGTGTGTGTGTGTGTGTGTGTCCTGTAGATGTTTGGCTGAAGGTGCTGGTGAAGTGGCGTTTATTAAACACAGCACTGTAGCAGAAAACACAGACGGTGAGTCAGAGATCTGGCATCTTGGGGTCATGTTAGCATCACGCTACATGCGCAGTAATTCTTAATTTTGTAATGGAAAAATAAAAGATGTAAGTAAATGTACTTAAATGTAAGTTAAAAAAAAATCACTAATTGTTTTTTTTTCCATTTAAATAAATTTGAATTAATGTACGTTTTTAAAAATAATTTCAATGTAATCGGGACGCACAGGAATCCAATTTAGATCTGCAGATCACAGGCTTATATTAAAGCACTCCTCATGATACTTCATCATTTCTGTAGACAGAGGAGATCATTATACCTCACCTCTCCCAAATGAAGCGAACAAGCACGGGGGCTAAATTATGTCAGTGACACCTGACTTTCTTACAAATAACGCACATTTCATTCAAAATATTATAAACACAGAGCAATAATTAGCACTTCTTTCATTTATTTAATTGTGTGAAATGGCTAATAAAAGTAGGTAATAATAAACGATTATGATGTGGAGGTGAATCGGTTTAGTCTTGACTTCTGGTCGTGAGTGACAGCGTTGGGGGGAAAAAAAAGAAAAGAAGATGAGGAGAAACGGGCAAAAGATAAAGGTATACAACAATGTTCTCTCTGTATGATTAATGTATTCATGTCATTATGTTCATTAGTGGTATAACGTTAACTCTTAGGTTAGTTAGCCTTCTTACTTATGATGCTTGATGTGCTTACCATGCTAAAGAAAAACACAATAAAAGCCTAATATACAAACCATCACAGACGTTCTAATGGTTTCTATTAAATACCATTATGAACCATTAACTTTTTCCAGTGAAACTATTACAAAATTCCTTATTCCACCCACCAATAGAATCCATTATATACCAGCAGACATTGTTATACTTACCATTAAAACCAATAACATTCCCATTATAACCATTAAATCCATTACAATTTCTATTATTTTGGGGGAGGGTTCTATTGTTTTTTCAGCTGTGTATACAACAGGAGTCTTGCCCGGGGAGCAATATGCCCTATAACGCACTTATTACTATTAGTTCATTACTAGTAATTACACAGCAACTATTTTAGTAGGACTTCACTATTGACTATGCAGTAATTGATGGAGTCATAAATTTCTCCTGCTGACCTGCTGTCTAACTATTGTTTAAAAAAAAAATTATAATAAATAAATAAATAAATAAATAAATACTTATTATTATTAATATTATTATTATTATTATTGTTATTGTTAATCAACTAAGAGTACCTAATCACACTACAGTATCATTTGGTATTTTATTGTAGCAGAAACACACACATACTCCGTAGTGTAATACATTCTTTAGTTAAAGCAAACTATAGCATATTTGAACTATGGTGTATAAACATCTCATATCTACAGTATACAGGGTATGTGTTAGTAATCATCCTTGGGTGTTTATTCATGAAGAATTCTACATCTCTCTCCAGGCAATGGACCAGCCTGGGCTAAAGGTTTCAAATCATCAGACTTTAAGCTCATCTGTCCCACTGGCTCTGCTGCAATTACTGAGTATGTGAATTGTAATTTAGCCATAGTTCCAGCTCACGCTGTCGTCACTCGTCCAGAAAAACATGGTGATATTGTGTCATTCCTCAAGGACCAGCAGGTAAGTAGAAACACCAAACACAGCTCATCTGCTACACCATCCTGTATCAGATTTAGTGCTTTCTGTTCTCTTTCTCACTCTTGTATATTTTAAATTTAATTTAGTAATCCATTAATAAATGCTATGACCTTTAGTACATTAGTACAGTGGAACCTTGGATTATGTGGAAGCTCAGTCTGAGAGTTTTTTGCAAGACAAGCAAAAGTTTTACATTAATTGTTAATTGTTAAACGAGCGGGGTCTTGATATACTGTACTGAGTACTGTAAAGCGTATACCCTTTGTCTGCCAAGCATCACATGATCACAACTGAGCTAATGATTCTTCTCTCTCTTTCTCTCTCTCTCTCTCTCTCTCTCTCTCTCTCGCACTGTGGGGTTGTGGGTAATCATCTCCCATGCAGTCTCAGTGCGCATGCGTCACTCATATCGTCAACATCCGTGCACTTGTGTACTGTTTACTATAACATTGTGGCCACGTGTGTGTGCGTGGGTAAAGCATTTTTTTTTTTCTATGTCCAAGTGTAGTGATTATTGTTTAGTAACTGTGCTGCAACAATGGCCTTCTTAAAGAAAAAAAAGTTAAAAAGGCTGTGCGGGAGATCAATCTTTTTAGAGGAGTGATTCTGGTATTGTGTGTTTGAAAGTCTTCCTACACAGTACACTTACATTTGGCAGACGCTCTTATTCAGAGCAACTCACAAAAAGTGTTTTGAAGTTTACATCACTTGACAGATACTTACACTGGGTTAACTAGGTTATGAACTAAGTTTCATTAGTCAAACACAACTGGGAAGAGTTTTTTTTTTTGGAATTACTCCAAGTACTGGAGAAACAGATGCGTTTTGAGTCATCGTTTAGAGATCATCAAAGACTCCACTGTATAGACATCTAGAGGAAGTTCGTTGCACCACCTAGGTGTCAGAACAGAAAAGAGCCTGGATGAATGTCTTCCTCGATCCCTGAGAGATGGTGGGATGAGGTGAGCAGTGCTGGAGGATCGGAGGGAACGTGGTGCAGTGCGTGGTGTGATTAGCGCAGAGAGGTAAGTGGGTGCTGGGCCATTTTTAGCAAGCATCAGTGTTTTGAATTTGATGCGGGCAGCTACAGGGAGCCAGTGCAAGGAGCGGAGGAGTGGGGTGGTGTGGGAGAACTTGGGAAGGTTAAAAACGAGACGTTTTTAAAGTGCAGGTTAATTTGTTTTGTATTCATTATTTTTATATATATATATATATATATTTTTTTTTGGTTGTGGAACGAATCTTCAGAGTTTCCATTATTCCTTATGGGGAAATTTGCTTCAGTATGCAACTGCTTTGATATACAAGCATTCTTCCTTGCAATCCAAGGTTTAACTGCATCTATGTTTACATACAGTGTAATTATCCATTAATTATTGTTGTCTAATTTTCTTAATGGTCTGTTAGATAGAAGTGTAAGCCATTTAAACTCTTGTTTGATTACTTTTGCTATCAGAACCTGCCAGATGTTCTGAACACGTGTTTATGGCATGCTGTTAATATGAGGTTTATTATCAGGAACATTAGAGGATGAGTGAAGACAATTTATCTGCTGAATAAACTGTGCAAATAATAAATAACTGAACTTGGTGTTGCCAACTTTTTTAAGAGGAACACAACTAATGCTTGCTTAGAAGTCACTAGATTTGTTGTTGGGCTCTTTTCAGAAATGAGTCACTGAAAGCATCTTAAACTTACATCTATTGTCACTGATCCTGATTTTACCCTGTGTACATTTAATTATATCACGACATCGACAATACTTACGAGTAGCTGTGGGTCTTCTGTACTACTCCACCCTCCTACTGGTGGCTTTTAGATGAGTGATACAGCAGCGCTCACATTCTGAGATTTTAACCAGAATTTCCTGACACTGACAGAATGCTGACTGTGACATGATGCCTGTGATCAGAATTAAACTATTCTTCACACCGTCTGTTCATTAATCACTTTGATGATGATTTGCTGAGATATTAGTACTGGCACAACTTACACAATCTAACACTAACTGTTAAAATTTCTTCTTTGTATTTCAAGATTAATTTCTCCACCTTAACACTCTTCAGAGAATCCACAAAGTGTCTCCAAGAAGTTAAACAATCCTATCAGGACTTCCTTGGACCAAAGTACCTAAACTCCATAAAGTCTCTGCATGAGTGTAAGCAGAGCAGGTCTGGTAAGTGAGAGAGAGAGAGAGAGAGAGAGAGAGAGACTAAAAGAAATACAAATTCAAATACAGTTACAGGAATGGGGGAAAGAAAATGTGCCTAAATTCAAGTGTATGTTTTTATTTATTAGGACATAAATAACAATTGTGTGATGCATTAATAAAAAAGAACAAGATTCTGAAACCAAATGTGGAAAAAATGAGTACACCCTTCCGATTTCATTAATAATTAGTAATTATGGGTATTAGGAGTGAAATGTTATGAATGGAATGCACACAATTAACTAATCCTCTACCTGTGACTAACAATATAAAACAGACCAGCTTTTTAGCAGTTTGGTTTTCTGGGTTATAAGGGCATCTCCAAACACTTTAAAATGGGCTGTTCTACAGTGAGAAAGATGGTTTACAAATGTAGGGCCTTTATGTCAGCTGTTAGAGTGAGCTTTCCTGCAAATTCAGTCCAAAGATTGTTTAATACTCAGTTATAAATAAAAGCTCCAAGCACTGTGTCATGCTACGCTTACATTTATGGCACTTGGACATCTCCAAGTTGTTCTTAAACATGTGTCAGGTAATGAAGAAGCTTCAACAGATACAAACGCAAATTACCGTTTCTTTAGTAAAGAAAACAGGCAGAAGGTCGGTTAATGAGCAAACAGAGTATTACAGGATGCTCGCCAAAAAAGGCAAAAATCCAAAGTACAATTAATACTGGGCTGTTTATGTACTGTTGTGTTATCGTGCTGTTTGTTTTTCTCCATGTCTGTCATTGTTCCAATGTTATTCAGTTAAGTTGATTGACCTGCCGTAGGCCTTAACTCCATGTCTGGTTTTGTTAAAGTCTTGTTTAACTCTTAGCCTGTGTATTCACACAGTCTGTTTATTCTCCTAGCCTGTTTAATTTATTAGCCTGTTTAACTCCTTGTTTAGTGTAGCTCAAGTTATGATTAGTTTTTGTTTACTTCATGTTATGTTTAGCGCATTGTTTGTTTAAGTTACTGTTCTGTTTAGTTTAGCCCTTGTGCCGTTTAGTTCCGGTGTTATTCTTTGTCTTATTTCCTTGTATGATGTTCCTTAATTCTATATAGTGTGAGTGGTTAATGTTTCTGTTAAGTTCTCTTTATTAAAATACTTTACGAGTATATCACCTCTGCTATTATGCCTTTTCCAAAGCCCATGCACAGCACCCATTGGAGTGTGAGCGGGACTGTGTGATGCAGTGTTGGGAACCGTAGTCCATGGCGGACATTGCTGTAGGCTGTGATGTGATGTAATGGAGTTTGAGGCAGAATCTAGCTGTTTCTAAATGTTACTGAATTACACGCTTTTCTGTCCTTTTACAATCTTAAATAGTCGTATTGTTTTTATCCTTTGTACAGGAACTGCATTTTGTGCTGCAGATTAATGTATGGAAATGTATTGTTGCACCATTCTTCAATACAACATGTAGAAATATCAAATAATCCTTTGTGCCTTATAAAATTATTTAAACAATCTAATTATTCACCTTTTTTCACTTGTACACCTGTATACAATACACCTACACACCTGTGTATCACAACCTTGACATTACACACAGCCACATCTATTTTATTTATTTTGTTTTTCATTCACAGAACTGGAGGAGGCGTGCACCGCTCGCTCGTGTCCAACCATGGCCTAAAATGGTCCAGTTTGTCACACAACCTCTGTGGATCTCTCTCACTTCTCAGTTTCTGGCCTTTTTGGAATAAAGCACACCTTGATGTCATTGATTTCCATTCTTTTAGTTATCTGGAATAAATATATTACAACCAACTTTTTTGAGTTTTGGACTAATAGAGAATCACTATGCACTTGAGCATGAATAAACAGGCAACGCTACACACTAATTATACGGTAAATAATGTTGGAAACTGATCTAGCACTCAAGATTATTGTGCAATGCTGAGACTGGCATTGGATCAAACTTAATACATTTTCTACTAATATCCTGAAAACTGCATAATGAGCAGTAAAGTTATTTACAGAATGATTGCAGAGGTTAGGGGTGAGATACTGAGCTGTGATGATGATCCTCGGGGTTAACAGTTGTCTGCAACAGCTGAGGGAAGTGCTCAAGATTTTTGTGGAATTGATGATTGAAACTATCAGCAAGATGCAATTAATAAAATAGTTCAGAGCTTTTCAGGAACGTGTAGTCAACACAAAATTTAAACGACAGCCAGGGTGGTGTAAATTAAATTTTTTTGGAAAGAACCTAAACAACTAAATTCTAATTTAGTCTCAGATAATAATAATATTTAACTATAATCCAATAATAAAGGATTACTTAATGTCCTTAACTGGTTTGACAAACATCAAAAGCTCCAGTTCTCTACCTCTCAGGCCAACCTGATCTCCTTTTGGCTTTGTGCATTTGCTGGCTTTTACCTCTAAGGGCGCTATATAACTACAGACTGACGCCTCGGGCATCAGTTCATTCTCTGCTGGATTAATGAGACAGAGAGTTTTAGAACTGCACGTAGTAGCGGATAAAATCAAGTGAAACATTGTAGTTAAACATTTATAATCACAGAACTAAAATTACAGTACAAATGTAGAATTCAAATTAAATTAAATCTTATTAGGATCAAATTTAAACAAAATAAATGTTAACACAGTGAGCCTTTAGATTTTATCACGTGTAATTAGAAAAGACGCGTCTAGGGTTTTGTGTCATCTTATATCTTGTGTTCTTTAAATTTATAGTAGATTTATTAACTAAAATAAATGACCATAAAATTATAACATTGTCAGGACGTTCTACTGCGTCAGCTGATGTCGGTCATTCAGCCCCGCTTGTGTTTTTGTGTTATTATAAGAATGCTCGCGCAGCTCTTTCTCGCGCTTTCTCGGATCAAAGGGCGGAATTCCAGTGTCCTTGTTTAAAGTCCCTGGGGCGCGTCACATCGCCCCACTCACATGCCACTCTCCTATTCTCCACCACATCACGTACTTCCCAGACCTCGGACTAAACTCCGTGCCTTGCTTTTATAATGTGGAGCAAGCCCGAGATCATATTAACGTTAATTATCGCCAGCCGGCACAAATAGGCGGCTCCGTCCCTTTGCCGCCTATTCAGGGAGCCTACAGAGTGAGCGAGTAGCGATAGTAGATTTGGGCGCACACCCATCACAGGCGCATGCCGTGACAGATCATCATATTTTTCTTAAATAGTTAATAATGACCCCGTCGCGCTGTACCACCGCTGGCAAAACCTTATGAAATACAAGTTAAACATTAAACGAATTTACACAACTGCAGTTCAGCGCTGATTCTACATAGGAAGATAAAGAGGAGGATTTTTTTGGGGGGGGGTTCCAATTTTCTCCCCAATATTAGTCGTGGCCAATTCCTCCCTGTCACTAGGGGGCTCCCACATTAAGGCTACTACTACCACTCAGTCGGGAGGGCGAAGACTATCACGTGTTTCCTCCGAACCGCGTGATGTCAGCCGGCCGCATCTTTTCGAACTGCTCGCTCACGCACCGTTAGGGGCGGAGTAACACACTCGGAGGAAAGCACTAGCCGCTCCTTCCGCAGGCGTGAGCTCACAGACGCCCCTGATTGGCTGTAGAGCCGTGATTAATGTGGGAGCACAAGTACCTCTCATCCCTCCCCCCTGAGAGAGCTCGGCCAATCAGCTCTTTCTGTGCCTCCAGCTGTGAGAGGAAAACAGCATCACCCGGGGTTCGAACCAGCACTCCCCGGATGATAGGGCGAGAACTTTACCACTGGGCCACTTTAGTTAAAAGTTTTCAATACAAATCTTATAATGCCCACATGACAAACATTCCCCTTGTTAATATTTTAACTATAAATTTTACTATTTTAGCTATTACTATTTCATTTACTTCCAAACAACATTAAAACAAGAATAAACGTTAATTTGTTATTGTCCACAAAAATGTAACAGATGAGGACTCAGATTAATGTGCAAAAACTATATAAGACTACATGCCTTTATAAGACTCAACTTTTATTTAAGCGCACTCACAATAACGAAAAAATGTTATGATTTTGTAAATGTTTGAAAGCAAATGTTTTTGGTGAACTTGAGCGCTTCAGAAAATAAACGCAAACGTTTTTTAAATGGTCAGAGTCAGTCTGCTTGCTGTTTTCCCGACGCATTCATAATCATTAGTCTACTTCTGCCGGTGCGCTCTGAAAAACTTCATGCATGCGGTTCAGCGCAGATTTAGACTATGTAGTAAATTATAGAGGGGGATCACGATGCCAAATCAAAGTCCTGAGCCTAAACCTCATTTAAATTAACAAATATTATAAGTAAAAAACAATAGCCCATGTTTAGAAACCGTTTATAAATTCTTTCCGACATGAGTTGGCCCGGTGTTATGCGCAGAGCGCCGGGAGATTTCCTGAAGCTCCGAAATCACTGGGCATGTTTTCTAAATAGACGCTATCTTTAATAACTGATGGAGGTTTTGAGCTGTATACACACGCATTCCTGCCTAAACAACTCTTAAAACTACACCTGTGACACAATAACAGTAATATTTCAAACATTCTGCAGGCTGCCGTTTGGAGAAACGAGAGAATAATGAATAAACCAGTTGTTGGGTCAAAATAACCCAACCAGGTGTTCATTTGTAAACTACATCTCATATGACCCAACATGAGCGACACAACAATGTGTTTAAAGTACCTGTAATAATCCAGAACTTAAATAACAATAAACAGATACAGAGATACGCTGTATAACAGTTTATACTTCGTACAAATCAAATTGTCAGCCAGTGAACTTGATCTAAACAACATTTAACCAACGTTTTTTTTTTTTTTTACTTATTATTGTACAGTACATATCAATAGCTCTGGTTCAGATTTTTCATGTTTGTTGTGTAAAGTACTCACTGGTGTCAAAAGTATTTACATCCATTACTTGAGTAGGAGTATAGATACTAGGGTTTAAAAAGACTTCTTTAGAAGTTGAAATATCAATTTAAGCTTTTTACTCAAGTAAAAGTGTAAAAGTACTGGTTTCAAAACTACTTAAGGTATAAAAGTAAAAGTAACGTGAGGGGGAAAAGCATTAAGGATAAAAGCTTAGGCTGTGCCACGTGTCTATATACTGCACTAACACCTCATAAACAAAAGAAAAATGTGTTGTTGTGTTTTTGTTGTATTTTTTAACGGCCATAGTGATAACGGCCGATACTGTATATGGAAATTGAAAAAGAATGCATTTTAGTACAATGCAAATACATCAAAGAACCGTATATGTGTACTACTGAGCATTAACATGTTTTATGGAGGAGAAGATATGATAACTAGTTGCCTATAAGTATTTTAATGGTGCAAAAAGTCAAACTTAAATGTAAATGTACATCCAAGCTTAGCTGCAGGAATCTGTGAGGGCAACAAACAGGTAAATTAGTGCAGCCAGGGCAAGCTTAGTAACAATTACCCTTGTATGGTTGTCTACAATAAACATTAGTGCTGTCAGAATGAAGGATTAATCCAAGTGATTCATCAAAAAAAAATTATATATATATACACACACACACACACACACACACACACGTCCTTGCTGGAGTGTGTGATTTTATATATATACAGGTCCTTCTCAAAAAATTAACATATTGTGATAAAGTTCATTATTTTCTGTAATGTACTGATAAACATTAGACTTTCATATATTTCAGATTCATTACACACAACTGAAGTAGTTCAAGCCTTTTATTGTTTTAACATTGATGATTTTGGCATACAGCTCATGAAAACCCAAAATTCCTATCTAAAAAAATTAGCATATTTCATCCGACCAATAAAATAAATTGTTTTTAATACAAAAAAAGTCAACCTTCAAATAATTATGTTCAGTTATGCACTCAATACTTGGTCGTGAATCTTTTTGCAGAAATGACTGCTTCAATGCGGCGTGGCATGGAGGCAATCAGCCTGTGGCACTGCTGAGGTGTTATGGAGGCCCAGGATGCTTCGATAGCGGCCTTAAGCTCATCCAGAGTGTTGGGTCTTGCGTCTCTCAACTTTCTCTTCACAATATTCCACAGATTCTCTATGGGGTTCAGGTCAGGAGAGCTGGCAGGCCAATTGAGCACAGTAATACCTTGGTCAGTAAACCATTTACCAGTGGTTTTGGCACTGTGAGCAGGTGCCAGGTCGTGCTGAAAAATGAAATCTTCATGTCCATAAAGCTTTTCAGCAGATGGAAGCATGAAGTGCTCCAAAATCTCCTGATAGCTAGCTGCATTGACCCTGCCCTTGATAAAACACAGGGGACCAACACCAGCAGCTGACATGGCACCCCAGACCATCACTGACTGTGGGTACTTGACACTGGACTTCAGGCATTTTGGCATTTCCCTCTCCCCAGTCTTCCTCCAGACTCTGGCACCTTGATTTCCGAATGACATGCAAAATTTGCTTTCATCCGAAAAAAGTACTTTGGACCACTGAGCAACAGTCCAGTGCTGCTTCTCTGTAGCCCAGGTCAGGCGCTTCTGCCGCTGTTCCTGGTTCAAAAGTGTCTTGACCTGGGGAATGCGGCACCTGTAGCCCACTTCCTGCACACGCCTGTACATGGTGGCTCTGGATGTTTCTACTCCACACTTTTTCTATCCCACAGACTTCCCACTAAGGTGCCTTGTTACAGCACTCAGGGAACAGACTATTTGTTCAGAAATTTCTTTCTGTGTCTCACGCTTTTGCTTGAGGGTGCCGCTTTTGAAGGTTTTTAGAGTTAATTGGTTGATTCAGATAATTAGGTTAATAGCTCGTTTAGGGAACCTTTTCATGATATGCAAATTTTTTGAGATAGGAATTTTGGGTTTTCATGAGCTGTATGCCCAAATCATCAATATTAAAACAATTAAAAGGCTTGAACTACTTTAGTTGTGTGTAATGAATCTAAAATATGTGAAAGTCTAATGTTTATCAGTACATTACAGAAAATAATGAACTTTATCACAATATGCTAATATATACGTATATATATATATATATATATATATATATATATATATAAAACAATTCCTGTTCCCTTCCTGGTGCTGTTACCTTCCTCGCTGGTGCTTAGTTGTGACATTTCGCTTGAATCTTGAGTCTCTATCACGGACATCTTTGTCTACTTATCACAACCTTATCAACCGAAAATGCTATTTTATTTAAACGTCCTTGCTGGAGTGTGTGACGTGACGTCATGTCAGTGGCGGTTCTACACTGAATTGCTCCCTGGGCGAGACTCCCTCTTGGCACCCCAAGCCACCTACCCCCCACCCCAAAAAAAAAAAAACCTGACAAAACTTCACATTTTGTACGCACCACACGTTTTATTGTAGTAATACTACATGTCGTTCCGTAACAGACCAATTTTGGCAAAAAATAAATAAACTACTCATAACTTAAAAAAATATACTCTGTACAAACAAATATTATTTAAGAAAAAATATTTTTAATTATTAAGAATAATATACAAATATAAAAATATTTTAGAAGTCGTTGAAACAGGACGAAGTTAAAGTTGATGTCAAAAGACTTGTCTACAATATCACTTTTAAAAATTGCAAATTTAAATAAACATGCCCTAACATGCTTATTAATCTAATATAATCTAATCTAAGGGAGGAACAATTACCTACTTGGTTAATTTACTGCCTCAAATGATATGCTTTGTCACATAACTGAGTTATAGCAAATGGAAATTGTCTTTTAAATTATTTACACATATGTAAATTACACTGGCTATGTACATTATACTGTAATGTAATGGTTATAATGGGAATTGTATTGGTTTTAATGGTTATAATGGGAATTTTATTGGTTTTAATGGTAAGTATAACAATGTCTGCTGGTATATAATGGATTCTATTGGTGGGTGGAATAAGGAATTTTGTGATAGTTTCACTGGAAAAAGTTAATGGTTCATAATGGTTTTTAATAGAAACCATTAGAATTTCTGTGATGGTTCGTATATTAGGCTTTTATTGTGTGTTTTTTTTTAGCAAGGGAAGCATAGCAAACATCTTAAGCAAGAAGGCTAACAAACCTAAGAGTTAACGTTATACTACTAATGAACATAATGACATGAATACCGTAATCATACAGAGAGAACATTGTTGTATATCTTTATCTTTTGCCTGTTTCTCCTCATCTTCTTTTCTTTTTCCTAAATTGGGCCCCTGACAGGCTTGGCCTTTGTCTCTCCATCGCTGTGTTTACTTTGTAATCGATGATTCGACAATCAACAGATTTCCCCCAACGCTGTCACTTACGACCAGAAGTCAAGACTAAACCAATTTACCTCCACATCATAATCGTTTTTATTACCTATTTTAATTCGCCATTTCACACAATTAAATACAAACCGGATTCCAAAAAAGTTGGGACACTATACAAATCGTGAATAAAAACTGAATGCAATGATGTGGAGGTGCCAACTTCTAATATTTTATTCAGAATAGAACATAAATCACGGAACAAAAGTTTAAACTGAGAAAATGTATCATTTAAAGGGAAAAATATGTTGATTTAAAATTTCATGGTGTCAACAAATCCCAAAAAAGTTGGGACAAGGCCATTTTCACCACTGTGTGGCATCTCCCCTTCTTCTTACAACACTCACCAGACGTCTGGGGACCGAGGAGACCAGTTTCTCAAGTTTAGAAATAGGAATGCTCTCCCATTCTTGTCTAATACAGACCTCTAACTGTTCAATCGTCTTGGGCCTTCTTTGTCACACCTTCCTCTTTATGATGCGCCAAATGTTCTCTATAGGTGAAAGATCTGGACTGCAGACTGGCCATTTCAGTACCCGGATCCTTCTCCTACGAAGCCATGATGTTGTGATTGATGCAGAATGTGGTCTGGCATTATCTTGTTGAAAAATGCAGGGTCTTCCCTGAAAGAAAAGACGTCTGGATGGGAACATATGTTGTTCTAGAACCTGAATATATTTGTCTGCATTGATTGTGCCTTTCCAGACATGCAAGCTGCACACTCATGCAACCCCATACCATCAGGCTTCTGAACTGAGCGTTGATAACAACTTGGGTTGTCCTTGTCCTCTTTGGTCCGGATGACATGGCGTCCCAGATTTGCAAAAAGAACTTTGAATGTGACTCGTCTGACCACAGAACAGTCTTCCATTTTGCCACACTCCATTTTAAATGATCCCTGGCCCAGTGAAAACGCCTGAGCTTGTAGATCTTGCTTAGAAATGGCTTCTTCTTTGCACTGTAGAGTTTCAGCTGGCAACGGCGGATGGCACGGTGGATTGTGTTTACTGACAATGGTTTCTGGAGGTATTTCTGAGCCCATTCTGTGATTTCCTTTACAGTAGCATTCCTGTTTATGGTGCAGTGTCGTTTAAGGGCCCGGAGACCACAGGCATCCAGTATGGTTTTACACTCTTGACCCTTACGCACAGAGATTGTTCCAGATTCTCTGAATCTTCAGATGATGTTATGCATAGTTGATGATGATAACTGAAAAGTCTTTGCAATTTTTCGCTGGGTAACACCTTTCTGATATTGCTCCACTATCTTTCTGCGCAACATTGTGGAAATTGGTGATCCTCTTCCCATCTTGGCTTCTGAGAGACACTGCCACTCTGAGAAGCTCTTTTTATACCCAATCATGTTGCCAATTGACCTAATTAGTGTTAATTGGTCTTCCAGCTCCTCGTTATGCTCAAATTTACTTTTTCCAGCCTCTTATTGCTACTTGTCCCAACTTTTTTGGGATTTGTTGACACCATGAAATTTTGAATCAACATATTTTCCCCTTAAAATGATACATTTTCTCAGTTTAAACTTTTGTTCCGTAATTTATGTTCTATTCTGAATAAAATATTAGAAGTTGGCACCTCCACATAATTTTTTTATTCACAATTTGTATAGTGTCCCAACTTTTTTAGAATCCGGTTTGTAGAAGCGGTCTGCATGCCTAGGTGCTTGATTTCATACACCTGTAACCATGGAAGTGATTGGAACACCTGAATTCAATGATTTGTATGGGTAAGTAAATACTTTTTTTCCATATAAAAAATCCGTGCAGCATGGCAATGGTTTGCTTCCTACCTAGAAGATTGTATGAGGTGACATGCAGGGGATCCACATCTTCCCTATGCAGACACTCTACTCTACACAGTTCCTTGGGAAGTTCATACCATCGCATGGCTTTTCATACCTTTGTTATGCAGATGACACCCAACTTATTACCTCGTTTCCGCTCAGCATGTCTTCTCAGACATCTCATCCTGAATTACAGCTCCTCAGCTGAAGCTCAATCTAAGTAAAACCGAACTCCTGTTGATTCCCTGATCAAGATCTTGTTATCCTCCTGGAAAACAATCACATCCCTCCTGCAGCCACTGCCCGCAATCTTGTGGTAACTCTGAAAAATCAACTGTCATTTTCCCCAAACATTGCTAACCTTACTTTTTTTTGTCATTTCCTTCTTTACAACATCAAAAGAATTCACTCATTTCTTTTCTCACAGGCTGCTCAGGTGCTTGTTTAGTCCCTTTTTAGTTCAAGACTACTCTTCCTTCGGATGCAACTCAACTCTACCATTTATCCAGGTGATCCAGAATGCAGCTGCATGTCTCATTTTTCAACCTTCCTAAATTCCCTGCCTATAAAGCTAATAACGGCCCAGCACCCAATGACCTCTTAGCTCTATTCATACCCCACACTGCACCATGTTCCCTCTGATCCTCCAACACTCTCAGCTGACCCCACAATCTCCCAGAGATAAAGGAAGACAGGCATCTAGATTTTTTTCTGTTCTGGCACCTACAGTGGGTGGTGGAGCAAACTTGCTCTAGATCTCCGTACAGCTGAGTCTCTGGCAATCTTTGAATGACAGCTTAAGACACATCTGTTTCTTCAGTACGTGAGCTAATCTCCCTCCAACAGTGTTTGACTGATGGTACTTAGTTTGTAACGTTTGGATAAATTAATAACCTAGTTACACTAAAAGGAATCTAGTCGCTCAGCACAAAAAAAAAACCCAAACCCAAAGTGTATTAAACAATAAGTAAACAAGAGGTTCACCAATATATACAATCAGGTGATGTGTAAGTGAGTGATTGTCCAAAGTCCGGATTATGTGTATAAGATGTGTGTTTAGAGTGTTTATTCTCACAACTTCAGCCACGCCCCAAACCATAAGATCCAAGCAGTCATATACATTTGGGCAATGACCTGTATAGTAATCTTATAAGCACTATGGCCTTGCACCTCCAGGTTCCAGGTCCAATTCCTGCCTCTTTTATGTGTGTGTGTGTAGTTTGCATGTTCTCACCCATGCTTCCTCTAGGTGTTCCGGTGTTTCCTCCCACAAAGGCCTGCAGATTAGGCTAATTGGCATTCTCAAATTGCCCGTACTGTGTGAATGAGCGTGTGGGTATGTGTGTGACCAGTGAAGGATTAGCACCCTGTCCAGGGTTGTACCCCACCTCGTGCCCCAATTCGCCTAAGATAGACTATTGGGCTCCCCTGCGACCTTGAATACAAGATAAAGCAGTAAAGACAATAAATGAGAAATCTACCAAGGGTGTGCAGGCAAAAACAGGATTTGTGCTAAAATTTTTGGTGAATAAAGGTATAAAAGTAACATTTACAGACGACTTAAAGCACAGTACACTGATGAGACTCTTAGCTGCAGTGAAACATATGAACAGCGCAAACATTTTGGTAGAAGATGGTAAGTTTGTGAATGACGAATTTGGCTGAGGTTGCTCGAAGCCAACATCTTGTGTGCAGTATAGTAGACTAACTTATCTTTCAAACATACAGTGATCAAATGTAAAAGAGAACTAAAACAGGCCTGCCCATTATCTTCCTGCCTCATGTTTTGTTTATTCGTTATAAAGGAAGCGGTGCTCAGTGGTTACTCACCACCAGCAAACTCACCATGGTACAAGAGACAACACACAAAAACTTCTGTACATGACCTACTTCTCTACCTGAAAGGGTGAGCACAGCTCCACCACACCTGGCTTGGTTAACGTGGAGAGGAAATGGGCCTTGAGTTCCTGAGCATGATGGTCTGAGGAGCATCTCTGTATGACTGGAAGAAAAGTCCAGAATAACCAGAATAAGGTTTACAACAAAACAGGGTTTTGCAAATGGGGAATTATTATTGTGGTGTGTGGTTAAATTGGAACTGTTAAATTTTACTATAATGTACAGTAATAATAAGAACAGAGTGTTTAACCTACCACGGCTTATTGTTCCATAAAACCATAAAGATCTTTTGCTCTGTTCTTTTCCCCTGGGCAGTGTAGAAACTAGCCAGCTGTTGCGCTCATAACTATGTTACATTAGGTGTTTATATGGCATCAGTGTGTGTGTGTGTGTGTGTGTGTGTGTGACACTATATATGGGTGTAGTGATGATCCACAGGAAGCTCAAACACACATTGTTACTGAGAGAGAAGAAGCAGAGTGAAGACGCTCTCCTGGTGAGTTTATTACAAATATCTCTCTTATACACACACACACACACACACACACACAGTGGAGACTGAGACAGTAAAGTGTGTAAATGATAAAATACAGATAAACAGACTTGACAGCACAGTGTTAGAGGGGAATAATTCTCTAACAGTGTGAGTAGTTTTCCTCCGACAGCGAGTCTGAACTGTGTTATTCCTCTCACACTACAGCACCGTCATTTCATCTACTAATGTACTCAGGTTTATACATCATTATAGTTCAGCATCTCTCTCTCTCTCTCTCTCTCTCTCTCTGTCCCCCTGTCTCTCTCTCTCTCTCTCTCTTTCTCAGGTTTATAGATCATTATAGTTATATTCCAGCTTATATTTAAAACTCTGCAGTTAAACATATTAGTACCTGTTCGCATTTCCTCTTTTAATATCGCTCTCCTCAGCATCTCTCTCTCTCTCTCTGTCCCCCTGTCTCTCTCTCTCTCTCTGTCCCCCTGTCTCTCTCTCTCTCTCTCTCTCTCTCTGTCCCCCTGTCTCTCTCTCTCTCTCTCTCTCTCTCTCTCTCTCTCTCTCTCTGAGATTCTGTAACACTTGTAGCTCTGATGGTTTCTGATTGAGATTTAAACCCAGTGCTTTATTCTCCACCTGTGCAGTGCTGATGGTGGTGTTGTGTCTCCTCAGACATGCAGTCCTGCAGCGTCCATCACTGTGTCCTGTTCTTACTCACACTCACACTCACCACTGGTAAGTCTCACTCTACACTCTACACTACACACTCTACACTATACACTACACACTCTCACTACACACTCTTACTACACACTCTCACATTCACCACTGGTAAGTGAGAGGACAGAGTGTGAAAGAAAGATGGAATCAGGTGTTTGTGGGTGGATGAGATGGGGTGAAGTGTGTGTGTGTGTGTGTGTGTGTGTGTGTTACAGTGATTCAGGTCTCAGTCAGGAGTGACGTGTCCTTAGGGTAGGGATCAGATAGTCTCCTTAAATCTCACTGCACCGTGTCATTAGCCCTGTCACACCTGATGAGGTTTGGGACACAGCCCTGAGTTCTCTCTGAGTGTGTGTGTGTGTGTGTGTGTGTGTGTGTTCCCTTCACACCTCCAGCAGTCAGATTAATACACACACTGGAGAAGAGTGCAGGACTCTCACTGTATTTTACATTTAAGGATAAAAATCATCTTTATAGTTTTGTTCTTGATATAAAGTGTTTATTCTCTCTTTCAGATCCTGGATCAGCTGCTGAGTTTCCTATTTATGCGAAGCTCCATCAGTCTGTGACTCTCCCATGTGGAGCTCAGTGTTCTGGTCGGGCCACATGGAGTTTGGACAGTAATCGAGACGTCGTCTTCGCTCGGTGTGATCAGACATCATGTAGATCACTGAAGGACGGATATGAAATGTCTCGTGATGGGTACCTGAGAGGAGATCTCTCTCTCACCATCACTAATCCTGATTACAGTCTGAGGAACAAGTACACGTGTGAGTGTGATCTCTCAGACTACGCTACCGTGCGCTTCAGAATCTTCAGTAAGTGTGTTTATCTCTTCTACTGCTGATAAATCCTTCACTCTCAATTATTGGGGTCACATTCAGAGTTAAGGACACAGTTAGAGTTTAATCCTCAAATTACACACAGCAGTGTGTTGACATTAGGTCAAATTTGCTTTTTTCCTCCCTTTTTTTGTTTTGTTGCAATACACACAAAGAGAATAAACATGTGTTAATGCAATACTTTTCTGTGAGAAATACTTGATTTTCTGGAAAAAGAAATTTAGGGGTGCCAACAATTTGGGCCATGACTGTAAGGGCCGTTGAAGGTGTTTTAACTTTCCTCTCATTTTTAATGATTTTAATGATGTGAGAAGCATCCTCACCAGCAGCCTCTCAGTCTGGTACGGGAACTGCACTGCTGCTGACCAGAAGGTCCTGCAGAGGGTGGTGAGGACGGCCGAGAAGATCACCAGATCAGCCCTACCAGCCATTAAAGATTTATATTCGTCCCGCTGAAGCAAGAGGTCCATCAACATCATCAGGAATCCCACCCACCCAGCACATGACCTGTTTACACTTTTACCATCCGGCAAGCGCTACCGCAGCATGCGCTGCAAGACCACCAGACTAAGCAACAGCTTTTTTCCTCAAGCTATCAGACTTATCAACTCACTCAAAAGATAACATGGACATGTTTAATTTAACATAACAAAAACAGCACAAACATAAATACGCACAATATGATCATATATCTCCATGCTGCTAGTTGCACTTGCACTTTACATCATGTATATTTATTGCACTCAATTCATTTCAACTACCATACTGCATTTTCCTGTGACACTGTAATATTTAAATGGTAACCCGCAACACTCTAAATGTCCCATGTTATGTTTACTGTCTCACTGTCATAACCTGTGTGCACCCGTTACTCGTTGTGTCTGTTTGTTATATGTGAGTTATTTGCACTACTTTTTATTTATTTATTTATTTTATCTTTTTGTGCACATCTGGAGTCTAAAGAACGAAATTTCGATCCGATGTGTAAATTCTGTTTCCATGGTCATATTGACAATAAAGTTGACTTTGACTTTGACATTACACTACATTTAACAGCAAAGTAGAAAATACTCTCTTCCTAACTCCAAAAGTTTTATCTGTGATTGTTTGGGGGTTTAAAGCTGTTTTTTTCTTCTCAGCCGTGTCCTCAGCAGTTCAGATAAGTCCTGGTGAAGATCTGAAGCTGGATGTGTCCGTACCAGAGCCAGTGGAGGTGACTTATAGAAGCAGAGACTCAGCTGATGGTGTACAGATCTGCACTGTGACTGACAAAACACTACAGTGTAAATCTGAATACACACCCAGAACATCACTCAGTTACCCAGAGCTCACACTGAGAGACGTCCAGAGAAGTGAGAGTGGAACTTACACCATCAGGAACCTGGACTATAAAGAAGACATCCGTGTGTACGCCGTCTCTGTGTCACATACGTCCCTGTTTGGTGTGTATGGAGTGAAATGCATTATTAATATAAACAGATTGAAGTGCTGAAATCTAAATGTGTGTGTGTGTGTGTGTGTGTGTGTGTGTGTGTGTGTGTGTGTGTGTGTGTGTGTGTGTTGTAGAAGCTGTACCATCCTGGGCAATTATGGTGATGGCGGTGCTGGCTGTGTTTGTGGTGATATTCTTTTCCATGTGGCTGTGGCTCATCAATAAAGTCTACTGTAACTGTTATAACCACTCCAGCTATGGACCCTGAAAACTGTGTTGCAGGAGAAAAGACTTTACCTCTATCAGGAGATCATAAGTTTCAATAAATAAATAAAAAGTCATTGTAAGTCTTCTATAGTAATCATGTGTCTTCTTCTTCAATCTCGAAGTCTTTATAAGTCTTTTGTTTTACTCATCCAGTAATCTAGGGGTTTCATAAGTCTCTGTCCTCAAGCCATAAGTCTTTGGAGGTGTTTATATGTTTTTTTAATTCATCAGAAGTCTCCACAGGCCTTGTCCTTTGAAGACAAAAACCAAAGTAAGTCAAAAGGACACATGAAGCCTGCTACACATGCTGTGTCAAGAGGAGGAACTTGGAGGAAGATGCCGTCTGCTCTCTTCCTCATATATGAGCTTATAGATGCCTAATGTTGTCTAGTGTCACTGTGATTAACAGGAAAAAGTGAATATAACACCCCACCCCACACAGACAGCATGTACAGGTGTGCCCTCCTGGATCCTGGCCACCATTATGGGAAATAAACACACCATACTTGGCTTTATTAGACATTAAAGAACATTGCATATTCACATCAAACAAATCTACAAAGAGTCACATATTTATCCAAATGGCTTTAAACTGCTTTCAACCGTGCATTACATTCACAAAAGAAAAAAAAATATATCAGAAAACGTATGTGTTAGTAAGTTATAATGATAAGAAGTCATAATTATTAACTTTCTTTTGTGAATGCAATGTGTTTCTGTAGCATACCAAATGAAACTCGGGGTTTGGGGATTATAACTTTCCCCCTCTGGTAGAAATGCGTCACTGCAGGTAATAATAATCTGAGTTTTACGTCACTGAATACTGACACTGGCTTTATCTTCTTATTCTGTAACATGGCCATCAGGAGGGGTGGCACAGTGGTGTAGTGGTTAGCACTGTCGCCTTGCACCTCCTGGGTTTGGGTTCGATTCCCGTCCAGGCTCAATTCCCGTCTCTGTGTGCATAAAGTTTGCATGTTCTCCCCGTGCTTGGTGGGTTTCCTCCCACAGTCCAAAGATATGCAGATTAGGCTAATTGGCATTCCAAATTGCTCGTAGTGTGTGAATGAGTATGTGTGTGTGCGCCCTGCAATGGATTGGCACCTTGTTCAGGGTGTACCCCACCTTGTGAGTCTCCTGAAATAGGCTCCAGGCCCCCCGTGACCCTGAAGACAATATAAAGTGGTATAGAAGAAGAGAGAGTGAGTGATGGCCATCAAGTCCAAAAATCCAGCTTTAAGATAATAAATATTTTAAAATATTTGTGCCCATTTTTTACTTTTCTCATGAAAGCCAATAATTTATGTTTAATATGTTATTATGTGTCCTGTTCATACCTTTATATTTAATATTTTAGATTAATATGTGAGCTTGTTTACTCTCTGTCAAAGTACATTTTGAGCTGAAACCCATCCTTGTGCATGTTTAAGTATAATGAGCTGTATAATACATTAATAAAAATGTATTAAACAGCTGTATGAAAAAATACATTAATATTAACTGAGACACGAACTGATTAACGCAGACAGATGTATGTGTATGTGTATGGCGCCGGTGAGGTCAGCTGCCGTCACGACTGCTCCGACTACCTTTTCTTTGTTTTTGTTTTTTAAGTTAGTTTTCAGCGTTTTTAAATCGGCAAAATTACCACCATTGAGCACATTAGATATGATAGAGACACTCTTGTTTCTATTGGTATACAATGTACTCACAATTCAAAGTTTTTAACTCCGGATCTGAGCTGGCCGATTGAGATCCTGAGGGAGAACAATGGACGCGACGCGAAGCGGCGGCCCCGAGGGAAACGAGCAGGCTGGAACAGCCTGAGGATCGTGCACACCGCACACCTCTGCCTAGCACCCTGCTCGCCAACGTCCAGTCACTGGAGAACAAGCTCGATGACCTCAGGGCCAGGATAAAGTTCCAGAGAGACATTCGGGACTGCAACCTCCTCTGCTTTACCGAGACATGGCTAAACCCAGCGGTGCCGGACCACGCCATCCAGCCGGCCGAGTTCTTCTTGGTTCACAACATGGACAGGACGCAGGACTCTGGGAAGTCAAGGGGAGGCGGTGTGTGCTTAATGGTGAACAGCAGCTGGTGCAACAGCGCGAGCGTTGTTCCTCTCACACGCTCCTGCACACCAAATCTGGAACTACTGTCCATCATGTGTCGTCCTTTTTATCTACCTCGGGAGTTTACATCGGTCATAATCAGCGCCGTTTATATTCCACCACAAGTGGACACATACACTGTCCTATGCGAGCTGCATGAGGCACTCACACAACAACAATCACAACACCGGGACACTGCGCTTATTGCCAACCTCAAACGTGCAGCGCCGAACTTTAATCAGCACATCACCTGCCCCACCAGGGGCGAAAGGACACTAGATCATTGCTATACGACGGTCAAGGACGGCTACAAGGCAGAATCTCACCCACCGTTTGGCAAATCTGACAACGCCGCCATCTTCCTCATGCCAAAATACAAACAAAGGCTGAAACAGGAAGTTCTGGTTCAGAGCGAGGTCGCGCGCTGGCTGGACCAATCGGTGGCCGCATTACAGGACGCACTCGATGACGGAGACTGGGACATGTTCCGAAACAGCTCCGATGATGACGTCAGCGTGTAGCGCAGCCACATAAACGGGCATTTTAACTAACAGGGAAATGGATTAAGGAGCTAATGCTGCTCACCTGTGCTCGTAAATTTGCCCGATCTGGTTTTATTTGTCCCCATTGACAGTGTTGGTCACAGGGTAAGCTCTCGCGAGCATGCGCGATCGCAGCGCGAGAGAACCCGGAAGCGGCGTCGGGTCACGTGTGCTGGTATAAAGTCGGAACCAGCAAGTAGCTCGAGACGGAGAGATTTACCCAGCGCACAGTTTTTTCTGAGAGAGAGTTTGTAGATGGTTCTAAAGGAGTACTTTTCCCCGGTTGGATTACTCCTCATAGACACTTACAATTCACCTCTCGTTCCGTTGCTCGAGCTCCCGGATTTGTCATCTATACCGGTGAGGCCGAGCCAATCTCTCCCGTGCATCATTTCACACACTGCAATAATATTGACTCTGGACAATCATACACGCACTCACACACCTGCATACATCTCACACATTGTTCATATTTGTATATATTTTGTATATATTGGTTTTGGTGCACCTTGTTTGTTTGTTTGTTGGTTTGTTTGGTTTAATACACTTTGGTTTGGTTTATACATAGTTATTGTTTCGCGTCTTTACTTGTCCTGTCTTGATTGCGCAATACCGGAAGTGTTGTTTAAAAACCCGTATTTTGATTCTCGACCCCGTAGCAAAGTAACTAGTGGTTTAATTAAATCCAAGTGTTACATAGTGGTGGCCCGTACGTACGGGGAATCGGTATTTTCGGGTATTTTCCGGTTTTGTGTGTCTTGGCAGAACAAAATGGATGCTAACATTGCTAATGCTAAGGCTAGTGGTGCCGTGCAGGCCGACCTTGCTGTAGCTAATAACGTGCTGGAGGATGTAGATGATGCATTTGTTACACGCTGTAACCCTACAGCTGAAATAACATCATTGATTAGTTCACTATATATATCTGACAGACATGATGATGATGATGATGATGTGTCTGATATTAATGTTGTGCATACATTGCAAACTGAACTGAATCAATGCAAGGAGGATATGGGGGCGCTTACTGACAAAGTGAACACGTTGGAGCAGGATTTTAGACAATCCATAAACAGCAGTCTGAACAGAGAAAGCAGTTTTCGGGATGCAGTGGACGCTAGCCTAGAAGGGCTGGAGCGCTACTGCCAAGAGGCCCTGGAGAAACTGGAAAGAGCTGTCACTGACTGTTTTCTGAGACGTGACGTAATCTGGGAAAACCAGATGAAAAAACTACGGCTCACAAGTACGCCCACCATCCAAAGGTTAAAGGCCTACACCCCTGCATCTCCCCAATCTCTTGTTTTACATTCTCCCAGCACGGCGATCACAGCATCTACGGCAAAGGTAAAGCACATAAGCAGTCATGAAACATACGACATTCCTCCTTGTGTTCAACCACACGCTTCTGCCCAGCTTACCTCCTCAGTTTCACCCTCTTCTTCTTCCTTTTATGGCCGACCACCCATCCGCCTGGAGTTTCCAGCCTTTGGCGACGCTTCAGAGGCGGTGGATGTTCTTAACTTCATCGAACAGTGTGAAAACTATCTGGAGATCAGACCACTGCCCAGCCCAGAACTGTTAGGAACCCTCAGCACGGTGCTACGAGGACCTGCTCTGAGCTGGTGGAAGGCAGAGAAAGGCAAGGTAAAGGACTGGAAGTCTTTTAAACAGGCATTTATGGCGGCTTTCTTGCCGGATGACTACCTCACAGAAGTGGAAGAAAACTTAAGGTCTCTGGTACAGCAGCCTAGTCAACGCCTTAGAGACTTCGCCTATGACTACCGCGCCCTCTGTATGAAGTGGAAGCCTGATATCTCCGAGGAAGAACTAGTGGGTCGAATCCTGAACAACATCAACCCAAGAGTGGCAGGATGTCTGAGAGGAACAATGAACACCGTGGAACAGCTGGTGAAGATAGGTTCTAGGGTGGAAAAAGACTGTAAGAGCTCCAAAGACTACTGGTAGAAGGTGGACTCCCAGCACAACAAGGAAAAGAGTCATAAGAAGGCAGGGGAGAGAGTTCTTTCAAAGCACGCAGCGGGACTCTCCATTGCTCAACCTCTGGCAACTCCTTCGCTTCTCCTGGTTCCAGTAACAGTGCAAGGAAGGAAGGTGAATGCTGTGGTCGATACAGGGAGCTCCTACACGTTGATGAGGGAACATCTATGGAGGCAGCTCTGCGAACAGGAAGTCAGGTGTGATGTTCCTTCTCCTCAGAAGTTTGTTATGGCTGATGGGAAAACACACCAGGCGCAAACCCAGAGAAGGCTTCATTACATCTGGCACACTATCGAGTGTGAGCTGGACACATACGTCATGAGCAACTCTCACCTGGCTTTCCCTCTGATCGTGGGGCTGGACTTCTTAAAAGCCACAGGAGCCACCTTGGACGTCGCACGCGGGGAGTACGGGCTGAAAACAGAGGAGGGAGTCATTTATCATCCCTTTATAATGTCCCAACCCCACTCTGCGCCATCTAACCCTGCTCAAAGGAGACACACTCATCTCCCGGCTACAGCTAACCTGTATCTAGCCTTACCGGTGACTCCTGATGATCTCCTATGCGCGGAGGAAAACACAAAAAGTGTGACATCCTGGGACACCGACAATGAAGAGGAGCTGCTGAAACTTGGCCCCGCACCACCTCCAACATCTTGGGCAAAACAGCATTAGAGAGACACAGAATCACTTTATCTGATGACACCCCATTTAGATCCAGAGCGTACCGAGTATCACCCTTAAAGAAAAAAATTATAGAAGATCAAGTCGACCAGATGCTGAAGGACAACATCATCGAACCTTCATGTTCATCATGGTCGTCACCTGTTGTTTTAGTACCTAAACCCGATGGGACTTACCGTTTCTGTGTAGATTTTAGAAAATTGAACAGGAAAACCAAACCTGATGCATATCCAATGCCTTTAATACATAACATCATTGAATCACTGGATGGCGCCTCCTGGTTCTCAACATTGGATCTGCAATCCGGTTACTGGCAGGTGGAGATGGAGAGAGACAGCTGTGAGAAGACCGCCTTCATCACTACCAAAGGTCTGTTTCAATTCCGGTCCATGCCCTACGGACTCAGAAATGCAGCTGCAACGTTCAAACGACTAATGGAGAAAGTTTTGGCGGATCTAAGAGGAAAATATTGCTTTGTCTATATAGATGACATCATTATCTACTCACAATCACTAGAACAACATAGAATGCATCTCAACGCAGTATTTTCCAGACTCACCCAAGCCAATCTCTCCCTCAACATGAAGAAGTGTCATTTCTTCAGAAGGCGGCTGAAGTTCCTTGGTCATGTCATCTCTAAAGAAGGTGTGCAGTTAGACCCGGAGAAAACAAAGGCGGTGGCAGAATATCCTCCTCCTCAAGACTTAAAATCTCTTCAACGTTTTTCCGGGTCTCGCCGGCTGGTATCACAAGTTCATTCCCCACTTTGCCGACATAACAGCTCCATTAAATAATTTAAAAAGGAAGGGAGTAAAATGGGAGTGGACCGAAGAATGCCAGAACAGTATGGATGTCATCAAACACGCACTTCAAAACCCACCAGTACTAATACAACCGAACCTAAATCTGCCATTCCAATTGCACACCGACACCAGCGAAGTGGGCCTGGGAGCCATCCTCACCCAAACTTCAGCACAAGGAGAACGAGCAGTAGCTTACGCCTCACGAATGTTGAGAGGAGCTGAGCAGAATTACTCCACATCAGAAAAGGAGTGTTTGGCCGTGGTCTGGGCTGTAGAAAAATGGAGGCACTATCTAGAAGGTCGCGCTTTCGAGGTCTTTACCGACCATGCCGCCCTGTCATGGGCCTTCAACTGCCCGAAAACCAGCTCTCGTCTCACCCGATGGACGTTACGCCTACAACAGTTCGTTTTTACAGTACATCATAGAAAAGGCTGCTTAAATCTGGGACCAGATGCGCTATCCCGGGCGCCCCCGCCGTTAAGAGTGGGCACCGCTCCATGTCTCGCCATCACAACCTCTAAATGTTTATCCGACTTACCAAACGACCTGTGCGAGATAACTCAAGCCCAACATGAGGACCCCACCATCACGAAGCTGCTCTCGAAAGACCAGCCACGAAGCACAAGAGAGCAGAGGGTCTCTTTCGAACATCACAGAGGGGCGTTATATCGCCGGGTACCGGTAAGACACGGAGAAAAATTTCAACTAGTTGTCCCCCAGTCATTAATAAAAAACTTTTTACACTACTATCATGACAATCCCTTGGGAGGACACCTGGGGCAACTAAAAACCCTGCTGAGGTTACTAAATGTGGCATGGTGGCCCACGGTGCGGAAAGACGTCTGGCACTATGTGAGAACTTGCAGCGTGTGTCAACAGTATAAAACAGAAAACACTAGACCTAGTGGGCTACTACAGAGCACGGAGGTTCCAAAGCCAGGACACACCGTGGGATTGGACATCATGGGTCCTTTTCCCCGAAGTAAAAGGCAAAATGTATATCTGCTGGTGGTGGTAGATTATTTCACCAAATGGGTGGAGATGTTTCCCCTCAGGGATGTAAAGACGCCAAAACTGGTGAAGGTACTAAGAGAAGAAATCTTCACTAGATGGGGAGTCCCCAAATATCTAGTATCCGATCGAGGACCACAGTTTACGTCTCAGCTACTGGCACACCTCTGCCAAACCTGGGGGAGCATCCAAAAGCTGACTACGAGCTACCACCCACAAACGAACCTGACTGAGTTAACCGAACTCTGAAGACAATGATCGCTTCATACGTCGGGGACCATCACCAAAACTGGGACCAATGGTTACCAGAGCTCAGATTCGCCATCAATACAGCCCAACAGGAAACTACGGGAAAGACACCTGCAGAACTCACACTGGGTCGGCAACTAAAAGGGCCACTCAAAAGGCTCATGAATCACCCTCCAACACCTGATCACACCGCCTACTCAATACTGGACAGACAATGACTTATCATGGAGGAGGTGAGACAAAGAGTAAAACAACAACAGTCCAAACAAGCTAGATACTACAATGCCCGGAGAAAAGATGCGCACTTTAAACCAGGAGATCTAGTTTGGATAAAAACTCACCCACTCTCCTCCGCAGCAAAAAGATTTTCTGCCAAGCTAGCCCAAGTTGGAAGGGACCAGCAAAAATAAAAACCAAAAAGGGACCAATTAACTACACTGTGTCTTGGGGCAATCCACAAAAAACTGATATAGTGAACGTGGTTAATCTGAAGCGCTTTTACGGACGTTCTCCTCAGACGCCGGAGGCTTGGGGGGGGGTCTATGTAGCGCAGCCACATAAACGGGCATTTTAACTAACAGGGAAATGGATAAAGGAGCTAATGCTGCTCACCTGTGCTCGTAAATTTGCCCGATCTGGTTTTATTTGTCCCCATTAACAGTGTTGGTCACAGGGTAAGCTCTCGCGAGCATGCGCGATCGCAGCGCGAGAGAACCCGGAAGCGGCGTCGGGTCACGGGTGCCGGTATAAAGCCGAAACCAGCAAGTGGCTCGAGACGGAGAGATTTACCCAGCGCGCTGTTTTTTCTGAGAGAGAGTTTGTTAGATGGTTCTAAAGGAGTACTTTTCCCCGGTTGGATTACTCCTCATAGACACTTACAATTCACCTCTCGTTTCGTTGCTCGAGCTCCCGGATTTGTCATCTATACCGGTGAGGCCGAGCCAATCTCTCCCGTGCATCATTTCACACACTGCAATAATATTGACTCTGGACAATCATACACGCACTCACACACCCGCATACATCTCACACATTGTTTATAATTTCTATATATTTTGTATATATTGGTTTTGGTGCACCTTGTTTGTTTGTTTGTTGGTTTGTTTGGTTTAATACACTTTGGTTTGGTTTATAGATAGTTATTGTGTCGCGTCTTTGCTTGTCCTGTCTTGATTGCGCAATACCGGAAGTGTTGTTTAAAAACCCGTATTTTGATTCTCGACCCCGTAGCAAAGTAACTAGTGGTTTAATTAAATCCAAGTGTTACAAGCGTGTTTACAGAAGCAGTTGTGGGATTCATTGGGAAACTAGCGGATGATATCATGGAGAAAAAGACTATTAGAACGTTTCCCAACCAGAAGCCGTGGGTGGATAAAACCATCCGCGACGCTCTGAGGTCTCGCACTACTGCCTACAACACGGGATTCGCGCCGGGGACATGGAACCATACAAGGCTGCGTCATACAACGTCCGGAAGGCGGTGAAAGAGGCGAAGCAGCGCTACGGGAGAAAACTAGAGTCACAACTCCAACAGAGTGACTCTAGGAGCCTGTGGCAGGGACTAAGGACAATAACGGATTATAAAACACCAACATTCGGTATGACAAACGTGGTCGTGACTCTGGCAGACGAGCTGAACACTTTCTATGCTCGCTTCGAGGCTGCTAATGGCTGCAGACAGAAAGACACTGCTAGCACCGGAAACGCGTTTATCATCACCGAGCATGACGTGAGGAGAGCTTTCAAGAGAGTAAACACCAGGAAAGCAGCAGGACCAGACGGCATCTCAGGTTGTATTCTCAGAGCCTGCGCAGACCAGCTAGCACCTGTTTTCACTGAGATACTCAACCTTTCTTTATCTCAGTCGGTGATCCCCACATGCTTCAAAGAGTCCATCATTGTTCCTGTCCCGAAGAAACCTCAACCTGCTTTTCTTAATGACTATCGCCCTGTAGCCCTCACCTCAGTAGTGATGAAGTGCTTTGAACGCCTGGTCAGAGACTTCATCATTTCTTTACTACCGGACACACTGGACCCACTACAGTTCGCTTACCGTCCAAATGGTTCCACAGACGATGCCATCTCTCATCTACTCCACACATCACTTACTCACTTGGACACTGGAAGGGGGAATTATGTTAAAATGCTCTTCATTGACTACAGCTCTGCATTTAATACCATAATTCCCTTCACACTCACCACCAAGCTGGAGCACCTGGGACTCAGCACATCTATGTGTCAGTGGATCTTCAACTTCCTAACTGGCAGACCACAGGCAGTAAGGATGGGTGGAGCCTCCATCACTCTCAGCACTGGAGCCCCCCAGGGATGTGTTCTGAGCCCCCTTCTGTACTCTTTGTACACATATGACTGTGTGGCCTCTACCAGCTCCACCACCATCATTAAGTTTGCTGATGACACCGTCGTGGTGGGCCTGATCTCTGATAACAACGAGACGGCCTACCTGAAGGAGATTAGGAATCTGGAGAACTGGTGCCAGAGGAACAACCTCCTTCTAAACGTCAGTAAGACAAAGGAGTTGATAGTGGACTTCAGCACTAAGCAGGAGAGAAACTACCAGACCCCCATCATCAACAAGAGCCCAGTGAAGAGAGTGGACAGCTTTAAATACCTCGGTGTCCACATCACGCAGGACCTGTCATGGTCCTGTCTCACCAACACCGTGGTGAAAAAGGCCCGACAGCATCTCTACCACCTCAGACGCTTGAGAGACTTCCGACTGCCCTCCAAGGTGCTCAGGAACTTTTACTCCTGCACCACAGAGAGCATCCTGACGGAAAAACATCTCAACCTGGTTCGGGAACAGCACCATGCTGGACGGACGAGCTCTACAGAGAGTGGTGCGATTAGCTGAGCGCACCATCCGCACCGAGCTCCCTGACCTGCACTCAATCTACAGCAGGTGGTGCTGGACCAAGGCCAGGAAGATCATGAAGGACCTCAGCCAGCCCAACAACGGACTGTTCTCTCTGTTGAGGTCAGGAAAGCGATTCCGCTCCCTGAAGGCCAACACAGAGAGACTGAGGGAGGAGCTTCTTCCCACGGTCTCTCAATCACACCACCACACAGTACTGACCCACGCATATGGTTTTTACACACACACTGGACATTCTGGACATTCGTTTACACTAGTGGCCACTGCACAACTACACCTGGTGGTCATCATACTGTATTACTCTGTCACAAGTCACTTTAAATAAATCTCTTTTTAAGCATATTTTGCACAGCACTAGACACTTTAAATATGTGGATTGCATAAATATATACCTACCCGTTCAGCTGCTCTTATTGTTCTATATTTCTTCAAACATTCTTTAAATATTTTCAATATTGTGTATTTTTGTTGTACAGTTATTTATTTTTTTAACTTTAGTTTTTATATTTTATTTTATTCTTTCCTAGTTTTATTTACCCTTTATTTTAAATTTTATATTTATTTCCTATTACTATTCATAGTCTTCTATTTTTAGGTCACGAGCAGTTGTCTAAGCATTTCACTGCATATCGTACTGTGTATGACTGTATGTGACAAATAAACTTTGAATTTGAATTTGACTCAACTCTCACCTCGCATATAAATAGTAAACTTTACTCAAAAATTTAAAACTATACTTCTTACAAGGTTTTGTTGAGGTACACTTAATTGCAGGGTGAGTAAAACAATTTACTTAAAAGTTTTAGTGATGTTTACTTTCAACACATAAGTAGCAACAAAGGAAGCAATGACGTTATTGTATCAGTGAGAGGCAGCAGAAAAAAGTAATGAGGAAGTAGAAAAAAAGGGAAAGAAGAAGCAAGACTTGTGAGAGCATGGGTAATAGAATTTGTGCATGCTCAACTCGTAAACGGGTGAATTGGCGCCCATTTTCAGATGTTGAAAAAAGCAGCAGGAAGTTTTTAACATCTGAAGCTTTGTTACGGTTTTAAGTTACATGTCAAGTTAAAATGTGTAAGAATTTGATGATTTGTGTTAGATTTCAATTGTTCATGACAGTGGATATTGATTGAAGTGTTAAATCTGTTGGTTTAAGATGTTACAATCAGGTCAGGGTCTCTTTTTTTTTCTTCTTTGGTCCAGAAAACATACCAGGTCACTTGAGTTCTAGAACACCTGCACCCAATTAACCAGGTGCTTAAATAGGACTCAGCAACAGAGAGACTTCGCGAAGTATACGCTCTCGTGAGTTTTCTGGACGTTACCAAGCCTTTATTATTATCTTGATTGCCTTGTTGTGTATAACCTGTATCCATTTAGTAGTTTCCGATTTCTTGCCTACCCTAGTTTGTGTGTTTTGCCGATTGATCGACCCTAGCCTGTTTTCTGACTACGACTACTGCTTACCCGTGTTTTGGTTATTTATTGCATAAATTAAACCTTATCTGTTAGCTGCACTTGCGTCCCCCCTAACGTCATTCCTGACACCCAATGTAAACTTATGTAGACCATCCCTGTGCCTGTTAGTTCTTAACAAGAAAATACAATAAATTGACCCTTGAACTGTCACTGCCTTAGAGTATTTGTTAAGGTGTAAGTGTATTCCTTGTGAAATTGTGAACCACTTCTCAGTGTTTTATAATAAACTATTGATGCACTGCAAATGCAATGCAAATGACTATCGGTTTGCATGGTTTTAATAAGTAAACTGTGTCGCTTTTGAAGTAAATTTAACTTAAAAGTTCAAGTTGAATGCAGAAAATGTCAAGTTATCTCATCTTGCATAAATCAGTAGTTTGGAAAACATACAAAGTATCTTTCACTTGAAATTGTATGGTTGTTAAAAATAGTCATTCTGAGTAACCTGTACTAAAGATGAGTCCATCTGAAGTAAATAATCAAGGATATGCTATAGTTTAGCTTTAAGTTACTGGAACTCTTTTGTAAGTATACAATACTGGATAGCCGTTTGTTAATACTACAAACTATTCCCATTTAATTTTACTTGTTTTTTAAGGCAATCGGTTTGCATGCTTTTTTAAGGTTTACTAATTGGATTTTATAGTGTAAGAATTAAACTGTCTGTAATAAGCTGATCTGTGTTACAGTTATTTTACATTTCTATAATGTTATATTACCTTTTATTCTAAACAATTGTATTAATTATAATTACATGGACGTTATTAAACATAGATATATATTTTCATTCATGTTTTTAATTGAGTTAATATTGAAAAAAAAAAACTTATATTAGTTTTAACACACTGATATATGATCAGTTAAATCTTTAAAATGTCTTTCTTTCTTTGGTAAAGGTGTGTTTTACCTCTGGATTAATTAAATACATTCTCAGCAGATGTTGTTTGCTCTCTCTCTCTCTCTCTCTCTCTCTGTGTGTGTGTGTGTGTGTGTAAACAGTAATCTGCGGTTTCTTTAATAAATAAATCCTCAGTAGTTGTTATTGTGGTTGTTATAATGAAGCCCCGCCCACCGCCCCCACACTAACGGGAAGCCTGAACCTTCCCGCCCACCTCCAGCTCCTCCCTGTTTTCCCTAGTTTAAGGATCAGAGTCTGTGACTGAGGGAGTCGACTCTCCGATTTCAAGTCCAAGTAATGAGACTCTCTCGAACCGAATCTAATTCAACTGTCTGATCTCTGAACTGATTCTAAACTCAAAACGCAGGAGAAAAAAGGGAAAGAGTATCAAAATAATAAAACACTTCACTATTCAATTATTACACTTTAATTATTGCACTTTTGTGTTTTTATAATCAATAATATGAATAAGAAGGGATTTTGGTCTTGGTATATGTACTGTACTGTAAGGGACCACCTTACAGTTTTTTTGTAGTTTTTGTTTGCAGACTCATTCCCAGAAGCCACCTCGGTCAGGTGATGCGGGTGCACACCTAAACCAAGGTAGCTCATTAGATCATCTACAGTATAAATAGCTGTTTAGTCTGGGAAACTGGGTCAAGGGGACAGTGTGGGAGAAGTGCTGAAACGTGGACTGGAGTAGTGGAGAACATTTACAAGGAAAACAAGTGGAGGACGCCGCAAACGCTAACAGAGGTTTGGCGGGTTTAGCAACAACTGCACCGTGGATGTAATCATTATGGGTGAAAGTTTGGACAGTGTAAGTAATGATATGGGTTGGCAGAATGTTACGAGGAAAAGGAAAAATAGGAGTACTAGCTCAGAAAGCTCTACTTTAGGATTAGAGATGGGTGATATCAATAAAAAAGGGCTACTAAGAAAAATGGGAAGCATGAGGACAAACAAGCTGAATGGAAAGTGCTGATAACCTTCAAAAAAGAAGCAGTACACTTTCATCCATTTAAATTGACAAAAGCTATAGAAAAAGAAATGGGCAAAATAAAGTTTGCTAAATTCTTAAGTAACAGGAGACTCTTGATGTCTGTTATATATGATGTGCCACTAACAATGAAAATGGATGAAATAAGTGAAAGGAGGAAAGGTGTTGAAGGCTACAAGATTATAAATGAACAGAAGGGGGTGAAAAGCGATAGTCTTTCAGTACTTCTAGAATTTGAAAAGAGTATGCCTAAGAAAATTAGAATGGGATATCTGAGTTATGATGTAAGGGTGTTTATTTTAGCCCCATTGCGATGTTTCAAATGCCGAAGAATGGGACACACTGCAGGGCAATGCAAAGGAAGACAAAGATGTGCTAGCTGCGGAGGGGAGCATGAATACGGTAAATGTGCTAAAAATGCAAAAATTAAATGCTGTAACTGTGGTGGTGAACATAGTGCTGCTTTGGGAGGGTGCCCAGTACAAAGTCAGGCTAGAGAGATAAAGAAATATAAATTAACAAACAAGTTTCATATTCGGATGCAGCTAAAAAAGTGAAGGAAATCGAACTTGCCAGAAGCAGGGATACAGTGGTGGCTAACACAAGTCAGTCAGTAAGAAGAGAATCAATAGAAAGCCCGTCTCGTGCAATAAGTCAACAGCAAACTGTCACACACACACGCTCTACGACCGGCACTAGGACCCGGAAGTAGTACAGTCGCAATACAGGAAGCATAAAAGGAGACAAGATGGCGCTTCACTTCGCTCAGTCATTAAGTTCGCCCATTTCATTTCTGACGGTTTGCCAGGTTTTTTGTGAAACCTCACTTTCTTTTCCCTTCCTCCCCTTCCCTTTAGTCCTTAGCCTAATTTGCGTGGTTATACTACCTACTCGCTTGCTTCCCCGTTTGGGTTTACCATCCACGCTACAAAGGGCTAACCGCTAAGTGCTAAGTCTTCTGATCATCCCGTGTTAGTTCGTGATACAAACAGAAATAAACCCATGGGTTAAAAAGATAAAGGAGAATACATTGATTATGGATAAAATCAACTTTGTAGCTTTCATATGTAAAATTGTGAATGTAGCAATGCAGCAACAAAGGAAAAGTGATTGAGTAAAAAGACTGTCATGGAGGCAGCAACAGAGTTATAAGGGATTAAAGATATCAAAGCAGAAATGATTCATGAGATGTTGAATCCTACCAACTATGATTGACTGTCTCACGGTGATTATTCTACTGATGGTATTTCATATCCTCCAATGGAATGCCAGAAGTCTTATAGCGACTGGGCAAGAATTTTAAAAAGTTTTAGCAGATCTGAGTGAAACACCTGATATTATTTGTATTCAAAACATGGTTTAGACCACATTTAAAATTAAAAGATAAAATGTATGAACTGGAGAGAGAATGGAGTTTGCTAGGGATCGTAATAGAGCATTGTTTACATTTCTTAAAAGTACAAGACTAGAGGTGAAAATATAAACAGGATAATGCAATCATCGCTCCTTTTCAGCGCATAATTTGTGTTACAAAAAAAATTGAGCTTCTCTTTTGTCATTTCGTCAACCAATTACAGGGGTTGTGATCAGTGTTTCTACTGTCGATGCATATAGCCTTTTAAACCAACGTACGAACGCGCAATAATCCGAAACAACTCAATCCAGCTCTACTAATCATCAACAGGTGACCTCAAAGAACTGACTTAGCCAGATTGTAATTAGCACGATGATATTATCTTAGATGTGTCAGTTTATCTCAGATGTGTCAAGCAACATATGAAGAACGGACCCGTTTATTTCCCTGTGTGTATAGCTAGTGGGTAAGTTTAGCTAAGTGTATGTTTGGGCTAGGTGCATGTTTAGCTATAAGCATGTTTAGCTAATGGCCATGGGTAGCTAATTGCTATGTTTAGCTAATTATCATGTTTAGCTAACTGCCATGCCTAGCTGATTGCCATGTCTCCAGCCCAAGTATCTCCATGTCTCTGGTCTCTCCATGTGTCTCTGGTTTCACTGTGTGTCTCTGGTCTCTTCGTGTCTCTGGTCTCTCCGTGTCGCTCTGTGTCTCTGGTCTCTCCCTGTCTCTGGTCTCTCCGGCCTCTTCGTGTCTCTGGTCTCTCCGTCTCACCCTGTCTCTGGTCCCTCCGTGTCTTTGGTCTCTCCGTGTCTCTGGTCTCTTCGTGTCTTTGGTGTCTTTCCGTGTCTTTGGTCTCTCCTTCTCATCCCGTTTCAGCTCCCTGCTTAGTTTGTTTGTGATGTCATTAAACCTGTGTTTTGCCATAGCGCTTATATTTTATGTAACGGGTATTAGAGGCTGTATTGGGTCCTTTGTTTGTTGTGGTGTTTTGTGCAACGCCCCTCTGCGTTTATGCCTGCTCTTTGTGCCCACGGCAACAACAGCCAGCATAACACCCCAATTATGACATGTACTGCTATTTAAATATCTACTGTCGGCCAAAACATGGTGTTGGTACTAAAAGTGTCTGACCTAAAAAATTTTAGACAGGATCATATAACACTATTTTTCATAATACTTATTACAATTCTTAGTTTTTTACATATAAATACACATTTTTATCGAATATGATGTCATGCCCCTTTATGCTGTAGTGTCTGTAACTTTTTCTGAATTAAAATCTTTCTGTGATCTTAATTGTCATTCAGATGAAAATTAGCCAGTTTAGATTTCACATGAAAAGACTTAAACGCTTAAAAAGACTTACGCTTCGTGCTCGTGTATCACGGGAGATGAATGCTTCCGTTTGGTTTGTATGTCAGTATGTTTCTTCGTATCGCAGTGTTTAAGATCATTAGGTGTGATGTGACCTGTTTATCTTCCCTATTTGATCTTTTGAAGTATTGGCTGCCAGATAGATGTGGTCTGCATCGCGCGGTAGGTGAAACTTATTTTCTTGGCGCCACCACACAGGTATGTGCTGCATCAGTTTACTTTAATGTTCTCTTATATTTTAGGTAAATTGATCGACTGGCGAGGGTGCTTTTCCCACTTGGCTTACAGCTTCAGCACTGCTGTTTTTGCTCCAGTGTAGTGTTTGTCTTGCTTCAGTGAACTTTCATTCCTGCTTAGAGTTTTATTGTTTTTTCTTTTTATTTGTTTGTTTCTCAGCTTTGCCTTTTCCAGCCTTGGGCTGGCTTGTTTATATTTATATATATATATATATATATATATATATATATATATATATATATATAGAGAGAGAGAGAGAGAGAGAGAGAGAGATTTTTTTTGTGTGTGTGTGTGTGTGTGTGTGTGTGTGCTGCTTTGCTTGGTGTTGTCAGCCATTGCTTTAATGTAACTTCAAGTTCAAGCTTTTATGTCCTTCAAGTTTGGAGGTTGCTTTGCAGCTGTATGTGTCTTTTTGTTTTCTTTAATTGCTATTTTTATAATTATTAATTTAGTTTGTTTATTTTTCTCTTTTAGGAGCTGGGAATGGGGAGAAGGCAGGCTAGCTGCTTATAGAGTGGTGTGCTTATTTACATTTACATTTACATTTAGGCATTTGGCAGACGCTCTTATCCAGAGCGACTTACAAAAAGTGCTTTAATGTTTACAACATTGGATACATACTTACACTGGGTTAACTAGGTTAATAACTAAGTACCATTAGTCCAACACAACTGAGTTTTTTTTTTTTTTTTTTTTTTTGGGGGGGGGGGGGGGTTAGTCCAAGTACTGGAGAAACAGATGCGTCTTGAGTCGTCGTTTAAAGATAGTCAAAGTCTCTGATGTACGGACATCTAGAGGAAGTTCATTCCACCACCTAGGTGCCAGGACAGAAAAGAGCCTGGATGAATGCCGCCCTCGATCCCTGAGAGATGGTGGGATGAGGCGAGCAGTGCTGGAGGATCGGAGGCAACGTGGTGCAGTGCGTGGTGTAATTAGCGCAGAGAGGTAAGTGGGTGCTGGGCCATTTTTGGCTTTGTAGGCAAGCATCAGTGTTTTGAATTTGATGCGGGCAGCTACAGGAAGCCAGTGCAGGGAGCGGAGGAGTGGGGTGGTGTGGGAGAACTTGGGAAGGTTAAAAACGAGTCGTGCTGCTGCATTCTGGATCAGTTGCAGAGGACGAATCGTGGACAGAGGCAGGCCTGCCAGGAGTGAGTTGCAGTAGTCCAGTCTTGAAATAACAAGGGACTGAACAAGCACCTGAGTAGCCTGTGAAGAAAGAAATGGGCGAATTCTTCTGATATTGTAAAGAAGAAATCGACAAGAGCGAGTAAGGTTAGCGATGTGTGGGTAAAATGACAGATGATTGTCCACGGTTACCCCAAGATTGCGGGCGGTGGTTGAGGGAGTGATTTGGTTGTTGTCCATGGATATCACAAGGTCTTGACCTGGAGATGAGTCACAAGGGATAAACAACAGTTCGGTTTTACTGAGATTGAGCTTCAGCTGATGAGCAGCCATCCAAAATGAGATGTCTGCCAGACATGCTGAGATCCGGGTGGAAACCTGAGTGTCAGAGGGAGGAAAGGAGAGGACAAGTTGGGTGTCGTCTGCATAACAGTGGTATGAGAATCCATGCGATGATATGACCTTACCAAGAGACCGGGTATATGTTCACAAAGTGTGGAGTGGTACTACATTTTCACTAGTGAGTGTTGTGGTGCACGTGTGATTTATTGCCGAGCAGGAGTGTAGTCCCGTACCTAGCCTAGTCTATGGTTAAGCCCCCAGCTCCAATTTCTTTCCTTTGTTTCTCTTTGCCTGGGATGTTTTAGTGCTTGATTTTAAATGATTTTGATATTGCTTGCTCTGGAAATTTCCTGCACGAATAAAGATTTGTATGTTTACAGTATTTTTAAAAATCCATGTCCCTGTGTTCTTACCGAGAGATTCGAACCTGTGTGTCTTAAACTTTTCCCAGGTAACCAATCCTGGGTGGTGTAATCGGTCACTTAGTCTTTTAGGGTTGGTTAAGGGGAATTTTATTTCCCGACATAGAGAAAAAGACACCCCACCACAGCGCCACATGAATAAAGTTACGCAACAGTAATGTGAAAAACTAGTGGAGAGACAAAACGCATGAAAGCTGTAACTGTAAACAGGGGTCATTCTACCAAATACTGATTTATTAATGTTATTTAGCCAAAGCGTTAACACAATGTGTTTACTAATTATTTGCATTTTGTTTTATTTGAGTTATTAAAACTCTGCAAATACTGCATCATGATCTGGGTTACTTTAATGTGTTGTGATGTCATTTCCTTTAAATATCCACTCTAAATAACAATAGTTATATTTTAAATTTAGGAGAAATAAACAAAACTGTTCAGCTCACCAACACCTGTAAGAATAAAAAAACACAAGAAACTGATTATGCTGCAGTGGGCCTTTTTTTTTTTAGAAAAAAAAAGGACTTTTTTCCAGAGTTTATATATATATATATATATATATATATATATATATATATATATATATATATATATATAGTGGTTACTTAATCAGAATGTTGGATTTACTGTTGCGTCGCACGGCAGCAGCAATTAGGTTTATGCGTTTGCTGGTTTTCACCACTGAGTGGCGCTGTATAACTGTAGACCTCGGGCATCAGTTCATTCTCTCCAGGATTAATGAGCCGCAGATCCTTTAGAGCTGCATGTAGTAGCGGATAATTAAGTAAAACATTGTAGTTAAACAAATTCATAATTACAGTACAAATGTAGAATTTAAATTAAATCTTATTAGGATAAAATTTAAGTGAAATAAATGTTAACACAGTGAGTCTTTAGATTTTATCACGTGTAATTAGAAAAGACGCGTGTAGGGTTTTGTGTCATCTTATATTTGTGTTCTTTAAATTTGTAGTAGATGTATTAACTGAAATAAATGACAATAAAATTATAACATTGTCAGGACGTTTTACTGCGTTATCAGATGTTGGTCATTCAGCCCCGCTTGTGTTTTTGCGTTATTATAAGAATGAAATGCAGTAGACTGTTATGATCTGTAACGGGTTTGACCCATGTTGCACGGGCAGCACCATAAAGCACGGACACGAGGCGAGGTCTTACGGGGAAAAGGGGTAATTTATTTAGGTAAAATAGGAAAGGAAAGGGTTAAAAGAGGGAGAATGGAAAGAAGGGGATAAAGGTGCATGTGCAGGTCCGGGGGCTGTGCCATGCCTGTATGAGGGCACACAGCTGAGGATAAGTGGCGGTGGGCAAAACGGAGCACACGGAGGCAGCGCACCTGCACGCTCCCTCGTGACGGCGCTACAGGTGTTATGCGATAAAATGCCCCCCTGCCACAGATTGCCCCCCCCCACATAATCCTTATTAAATATTACATTAGAACATAGATAGATTCATACATTCAACAAAAATATAAACGCATTCAATATTATTTACATTCAATGCACGAGCAACAGATCTGGTTGACGTTCCTGCTGTCAGCATGCCAACTGCACGCTCCCTCAATGCTTGTGGCATCTGTGGCATTTTGCTGTGAGACAAAACTGCACATTCCAGGGTGGCCTTTTATTGTGGGCAGTATAAGGTACACCTGTGCACTACTCATGATGTCAGATCAGCATCTTGATGTGGCACACCTGTGAGGTGGGATGGATTATCTCAGCAAAGCAGAAGTGCTCACTATCACACATTTAGACTGATTTGTGGTGTTGCGTTTATATTTTTGTTGAGATTTCATAAAGATTTATGATTTACAAGTTACACCAAACAAATTTGAATTTAAAATAAGCAATATAAAAATATACGTTGTATATAAAAAATATTTTTTGTATAAATTATATATATATTTCATGTGCATGTATATTCCTGTATATTGCTTATTTTATAATAAAACTTTCCGTGTAATTTTTCATTATAAACAATATTTATTTATGTAAACATTTTTGCATTACATGACGAACCTCTGCAACATGCCACAAAATAAACATTATATGAGAATTTGTATTAATGGTCTCGGCGGCTGTCATGTGCCTAGGGTTAATTATAATCGTAATATCATATCATACTTTATGTTTAACGTCCCTGGGGTGCGTCACATCGCCCCACTCACATGCCACTCTCCTATTCTCCACCAGATCACGTACTTCCCGGACCTCAGACTAAACTCTGCGCCTTGCTTTTATAATGTGGAGCAAGCCCGAGATCATACTAACGTTAATTATCGCCAGCCGGCACGAATAGGCGGTTCCGTCTCTTTGCCGCCTATCTAGGGAGACTACAGAGTGAGCAAGTAGCGATAGTAGATTTGAGCGCACACCCATCACAGGCGCACGCCGTGACAGATCATCATAATTTTCTTTAGTAGTAAATAATGATGAATAAAGATGAAAGTAAATGGCTGTGCTGTTTGGGGGAGTGACGTGCTGATGACGATTTGGTCTGGTGTGTGTGTGTGTGTGTGTGTGAGAGAGAGAGAGAGGGAGAGGTGTTAAGAGGTCTTACATACTCATGAAAAGTTGTGGATTATTCAGTAAAACAGAGGATCTGCTGAAAAATGTTAGGCACATCAGTCACTTAACCTCAAATAAAAGGTCTTTCTGAGTGTTATGATATAGTTGTAAAATAACAGATGTACAAACGATGCACGCTGAATACTAAACCTAAACCAGGCACGAGGATTAATAAACCAAGATAGCCCCATACACATTTAAAAAACAATAAAAATACCAAAAAATAATATTGTGTATAGAGTGGTTAAAAACAATGCAATTTATGCTATTATAAGGAAAATCTCAAGTTCTTCCATTCCAAGGATTAAAAACGGTAACAATGTCAACTTTAGAATCTAGAATCCAGAAGATTAAATTTACACAAATTTAAAAAGAGGTCTTAATCACTGAGAGTCTTCAGAAGAGCCTCAGATTCAAGAGGTTTTTAAAGTGTGGAGAGGTACATTTCAGTTCCTCTGAATGTATAGGTGAGAACAGCTGATTCACACCTGGGGAGAGTGAATAATTTGCACTTGAACGTTGTCTGGCATTGTAAAGCACTATAGTGACACTAAAAGAACAAAAACCCAGGATTAATAGGAATAAGAGGCTCTGATTACACTGCACAAATATTATTTAGCACAATGAAATTCTTCCACGCTCTGGAAAACTTTATGCGGTTGACTTTACGAAATTAAAGAGAAGGATTTTTATTTAGACTATAAAAAAATTAACCTGCGTCTATTTTTAGACGTGCCAGCTGCCACTTTTTAGTTAGAAGTTTTCAATACCAATCTCATATATTTTAAATATTATTTAAACTTTTATAGCTATTACTGTTTCATTTACTTCAAAATAACATTAAAACATTTTTAATTTATTTTTAATTTTGTTGACTACATTTGGGCCGTGTAACGGTTTCGACCCTAAGTGCACGGGCGGCAACATGAAGCACAGACTCGAGGCGAAGTCTTACGGTAAAAAAATGGGAAGGAAAGTGTTAAAGGAGTGAGGATGGAAAGGAAGGAATGTGCTCGTTTGGTTGGCATGCAGGCACGGGCTGGCTCGCTTTGACTCTGCTCTCCGCGGATGGCTGGACCGGCCCTACCAGCTCTCGCTTCTTTGAAGTCTCTGGGGCGCGTTCCATTTGCCCCGCTTGCATGCCACACTTCCACATTGTTGCGCGCGCGTCGCACTCACACCGCGTAGTAAAATCTACTGCTACCCATCAGACCTTGAGCTACACTCCCCATTGTATTTTATAGCGCGGGGTGCAAGCCCGGGATCATTAGCAAGGATAGCTCACCAGCCGTGCCTAATTCCGCAGCCCCGCCCCTTCGCGTATCTGAAGGGGAGGCCTCCTAACTAATGAGTGAGGAGCGATATTGATTAGGGCGCACGCAGGCTGAAAAAAAAAACTGTTGTCCTAAAAAATGTAACTCATGTTGATGAGGACTCATGTCCATCAATCTAATATACAGTATGCTGAAGAAATTTTCAGGTGGAAAGACACGGCTTTTTGTAGTTCAAAGACAAGAAAACCTTTAAAACAAACATCAATAGCCTCCACCAAAGAGTCTGGAACACAGAGTACAGGATGCATCACACAACCAGGATATATTATACTATAAGCGTATTATACCAAAGAATACCAGATACCAGAATGCAAATGACAGTCAGTATAATTTTCAAGTCATCAACCATTAGGGTATAATTAAAATTTTATTGAACTAACCACCTAATGATAATATTTACTTAAAAAATAAATAAATAAACTAAAAATACACTGTTCCAAATTATTATGCACAACAAAGTTAAAACATTTTAGAGGATGTAAAGAACTGAAAATCCGCTTTTGTTGAATTTGCAGCATTACGAGGTCATATTTACTGAAATCAAAAACATCCTAACAGGGCATGTTACATTTTAACATAGGAACCCTTCTTTGATATCACCTTCACAATTCTTGCATCCATTTAACTTTTGAGTTTTTGGACAGTTTCTGCTTGAATTTTTTTTTTGCAGGATGTCAGAAAAGCCTCCCAGAGCTGCTGTTTTGATGCGAACCACCTCCCACCTCCATAGATCTTTTGCTTGAGGATGCTCCAAAGGTTCTCAATGGGGTTGAGGTCAGGGGAGGATGGTGGTCACACCATGAGTTTCTCATCTTTTATACCCATCGCAGCCAATGACACAGAGGTATTCTTTGCAGCATGAGATGGTGCATTGTCATGCATGAAGATTGCCCCCATATTTTGTTACGGAAGGCACAGTTCTGCTTTTTGTACCATGGAAGAAAGTCAAAAACTATATATACTTTGCCGAGGTCATTTTCACACCTTCAGGGACCCTACAGGGGCCTACCAGATCTCTCCCCATGATTCCGGCCCAAAACAAGACCCCAGCACTTCCTTGTTGATGTCACAGCCTTGTTGGGACATGATGGCCATCCATCAACCATCCCCTACTCCATCCACCTGGACCATCCAGGGTTGCATGACACTCATCAGTAAACAAGACTAGTCTTTATGTTTGTCTAGGCCCACTGCAACCGTTTCTGCAAGTCTCTGAGGGATCCTACACCTTAACGTTCGCGGGGCTCCAGAGGCACCAGCAGCTTCAAATACCATTTTTGCTGCTTTGTAATGGCATTTTAGCAGCTGCTCTCTTAACCAGATGAATTTTTCCTGCAGAAAGCTTTTTCATTCTGCCTTTATCTGCACGAACCCGTCTGTACTCTAAATCAACCACAAATGTCTTCACAGTACGATGATCACGCTTAAGTTTTCATGAAATATCTAATGTTTTTATTCCTTATCCAAGGCATTGCACTATTTGACGCTTTTCGGCAGCAGAGCGATCATTAGTCTACTTCTGCCGATGCGCTCTGGAAAACTTTATGCATGCGGCTGAGCGCTGATTACACTATGCAGGAAATTAAAGAGGGGGATCACGATTCCGAATCAAAAGCCTGAGCCCAAACCTCATTTAAACTAAATTAACAAATATTGTAAGTAAAAAACAATAGCTCACGTTTAGAAAACGTTTATAAATTCTTTCCGACATGAGTTGGCCCGGTGTTATGCGCAGAGCACCGGGAGATTTCCTGAAGCTCCGAAATCACTGGGGCATTTTTTCTAAATAGACGCTATCTTTAATAACTGATGGAGGTTTTGAGCTGTACACACACACACACACACACACACACACATTCTTACCTGAACAACTCTTAAAACTACACCTGTGACACAATAACAGTAATATTTCAAACATTTTGCAGGCTGCCATTTGGAGAATGAGAGAATAATGAATAAACCAGTTGTTGGGTCAAAATAACCCAACCAGGTGTTAATTTGTAAATGACGCACTACATCTCTTGATGTGGAGTCTGTTGAGTCTGGTTCCTCTCAAGGTTTCTTCCTACTACCATCTTAGGGAGTTTTTCCTTGCCACTGTCTCCCTCGGCTTGCTCACCAGGGACGATTTGACCATTTTGATTCATACACATTCACATTCCATACAAACTTAAATAATTCTTTTGATTGTGTAAAGCTGCTTTGCGACACTGCAATTGTTAAAAGCGCTATACAAATAAAATTTAATTGAATTGAATCTCATATGACCAAACATGAGCAACCCAACAATGTGTTTAAAGTACCTGAAATAACCCAGAACTTAAATAACAATAAACAGATACAGAGATACGCTATATAACAGTTTATACTCTGTACAAATAAAATTGTCACCTAGTGAACTTGATCTAAACAACATTTAACCAATGTTTGTTTTTTTTGACTCATTATTGTACAGTACATATCAATAGCTCTGGTTTAGATTTTTTTCATGTTTGTTGTGTAAAGTACTCATGTAGAAATTACCATCACTATTGTATTTCTTCGATACAACATTTTTAATGACTAAATTGTATTTTAAAATTGCGGCGGGTGAAAATGTCACTTTGCGCCACCTGGCAGTCATTTTACATATGACTTTGAAATGCAACTGATTTATTTTGGCTGCTGTCGTTTTTACGCGACGGTGAGCGCGACGGTAATTCAATTCAATTCAAATTAATTTTATTTGTATAGCGCTTTAACCGATTTACATCATCACAAAGCAGCTTTACACAATCAAAAGAATTAAGTTTGTATGAAATGTGAATGTGTATAAATCAAAATTATATGATTTTCTCTGATGAGCAAGCCTAGGACGACGGCGACAGTGGCAAGGAAAAACTTCCTGAGATGGTAATAGGAAAAAACCTTGAGAGGAACCAGACTCAACAGGGAACCCATCCTCATCTGGGTGAAACAGATAGCAGGGATTGATGTGCATAATAATATGCGAGACTGGAAGTTCAGTATAAGAGAAGATGTGTAAGATTAAAGTCCAGTTTGTGGAGGCTCAGGTAGACTGTGAGAAATTCCAGTCCTGAACTATTGAGCAACTGAAGTCACAGGTCCTCAGAGAACAGCTGTCTGCATCAGTCGAGGACAGGACCACCTTCATGGAAAAGTGGAACCATCGCCAGTCACCACACGCATTCCAGGCAGACCACACGGAGCATCCATGTGATGAGATCTCCAACCAGAAGCAGGACTCCAGGATGAGTTAGAGAGGTCCAGCGGGCAGAGGGGGTCTGGATCACTGGCAGCTCAGGAGCGACATGTATAGCTCGACAGAGAGATAGGTAGAGGAACAAGGAGAGAGAGAGAGAGAAAGAGAGAGGAGAGAGCAAAAGAGATGGAGAGATGGCAGTTAGGTATGGTCACAGTCGAACAATGTAAAAAGTGAATGTATATTTAGTGCAGAGTGCAAGCAGAGACTCCGGCAGGACTAAATATGACAGCATAACTAAAAAGGGAGAGCCAGAAGGAAACACAAACATGAGGGCTTCCTGAGATGTAAGGCAACCAATCACCTCACCGTCAACAAACCTGAGTGATCAATGAGAGTGAGGAAGACAGCATCTAAACATACCAGTTCACCATAATACTCTACGCCATGAGTCCCCCAGATCTGCTCCTTTACCTAAGGCTAATCTATTTATAAAAATGCTTGGCTAAATAAATAGGTTTTTAGCCTGGACTTAAACACTGAGACTGTGTCCGAGTCCCGAACACTATTTGGAAGACTATTCCATAACTTTGGGGCTTTGTAAGAAAAAGCTCTGCCCCCTGCTGTAGTTTTAATAATACGTGGTACTGATAAGCAGCCTGCATCCTTTGATCGAAGTAGGCGTGGCGGATTGTAAGACACTAGCAGTTCACTCAGATACTGCGGCACGAGACCATTTAATGCTTTATAGAGTAGTATTTTAAAATCGATGCGAAATTTCACAGGAAGCCAATGCAATGTGGATAAGATAGGGGGGCTGTGCTTATATCTTCTGGTTCGAGTGAGGACTCTCGCTGCTGCATTCTGGACTAATTGAAGCTTGTTTAAGCACCTAGTTGAACAACCAGACAGTAAGGCATTACAATAGTCCAACCAAGAGGTGATAAAAGCATGAACTAGTTTTTCTGCATCATTTGGTGACAATATATTTTTTATCCTGGCAATATTTCTGAGGTGAAAGAATGCTATCCTGGTAATATTATCTACATGAGCTTCAAATGAAAGGCTAGAATCTATAATCACATCGAGGTCTTTTACTGTTGCACTTGATGGAACATAAAGGCCATATAAAATCACAGTGTGATCAGAAAGCTTACTTCTAGCTGCTTGTGGTCCTATGACTAGAACTTCTGTCTTATCAGGATTAAGCAGAAGGAAATTAATTAACATCCAATCTCTTATGTCCTGCACACATTGCTCAACTTTAGTAAACTGGTTTTTCTCATCTGGTTTTGCTGAAACGTATACTTGTGTGTCATTAGCATAACAATGAAAACTAATACCATGTTTACGAATTATGTTGCCTAGAGGAAGCATGTAAAGGGAAAAAAGCAGTGGGCCTAAAACAGAACGCTGTGGAACACCAAACTCAACTTAAGAACATGAGGAATGGTCACCATCTAAATCTACAAACTGATAACGATCAGTCAAATAGGATCTGAGCCATAAGAGGGCCCTTCCCTTAATTCCTACTACATTTTCTAATCTGTGAAGGAGAATACTATGATCAATAGTGTCAAAAGCTGCACTGAGGTCGAGTAACACAAGTATAGTGACACAACCCTGATCAGAGGCCAATAGGATGTCATTTACTACTTTAACGAGTGCTGTCTCTGTGCTGTGATGAGGCCTAAATCCTGACTGATACAGTTCATGTATGCTATTCCTATGTAGATATGAACATAGCTGCTGTGATACTACCTTTTCCAGAATTTTAGAGATAAAGGGGAGGTTTGATATCGGCCTGTAATTGGAAAGCTGACAGGGGTCAAGGTCAGGTTTTTTGATTAGTGGTTTAATAACTGCTAATTTAAGGGTAATAACATTTCCCGACTGGGTACCTACTATAATCCATGTGAAACCAAAGAGAAGCAAAGAATTTCTGTCACTCTTCATTATCTGATAATGAGGCCTGAGCCTTTTGTGTTTTGGTCAACATGGACTACCATCTCTAGGGCGACGGTATTCAAGTTTGCGCACCAATAATGTCTTGTGCAACGCTCACATGTAAAACACAGACACTCCTACCTTCGTAATAAACACAGAGATGTTAGTCCCATTCGAATGCATAATGAAATAACAGACGTCGTCTGAAAAAATTCTAACTCAAACATCGTTTGGAACTTGAGGAACCAGATAAGGCTTCTCTGGTGTGAATTACAGCATATGGCCTTTATAAACAAAAAAATGGTTTGGAAAATTGTTTTTTGTAAATGAATGAGCGAGATGATTGTCACATCATTTTAAACTAAAACCTCTACACTACAAGATCCAGGTCACAAAAGTCCTGTACACAAATTTTATGAATGTGTTTTGTGGTCTTATTTTAGCGACTTAGTTTTTGGTTGTTTTCAATAATCACAAAACATGGACACAAATTTAATTCATTTGAAATTCTTTGAAGTAACATAAGTGTATTTAACTATATTCCTTTCAAACCTAGTCGTTTCTGTAGACAAAGTGTTAATTGCTGGAGATTTTAATATTAATTTTGAAGACTCTCTGAGAACAGCATTTATGTCCGTACTGGACTCGGTAGGAGTAAATCAGTGTGTAGTAGGACCCACTCATAAAGCAGGTCACACTTTAGATTTAATAATATTATTCGGATTAAGTATAAGAAATTTATACACAATTCCACTATCTGAAGTTATCTCAGATCACTATCTTGTCTCAATTCAAGTGTATCACAGTAATAATGTACGCACAGCGCCGCGCTACCGTATGAAACGTACATTCACATCAACTACCAAACAGAGTTTTATCAGTAATCTCCCAGAGTTCCCAACTTCGATTAGATCACCGTCTGACCCCACAGAACTCGATCAGGTGACTGAATATTTAGAGTCGACATTTCGCTATACCTTAGATAATGTAGCTCCAGTTAAAAGAAAAATTATTAGAGATAAGAAACCCACTCCCTGGTATAACCATCACACGCGCACTTTAAAACAGACCGCTCGGAAATTAGAACGTAAATGGCGTCAAACTAAATTGTAAGTATTTCAAATAGCATGGAAGGAGAGCATCCTGAACTATAGAAAAGCTCTTAGTGTAGCTAGATCAACATATCTCTCCACTCTTATAGAAAATAACAAAAATAATCCTAGATTCTTATTTAATGCTGTAGCCAAATAACTAGAAATAAGACTACTGCAGAAATCTCCACAACAACATCATGCAATAGTGAGGACTTCATGAACTTTTTTAATAATAAAATTGTAAATATTAGGCATAAAATTAAGGTTTTGAAACCGAACAATGTAATTGATGCAGATGTTAATCTAGCCATGTCAGATCAGAACCTAGAATACTTTACTCCCCTTGAAGAGAATGAACTAATTTCACTCATCTCTTCTGCAAATTCATCAACCTGTATATTAGATCCTGTACCAACACATTTTCTTAAACAGATAGTACCAGCAATAACAGAACCCCTGTTGAGGATAATTAATTCTTCACTCAGCATTGGGTATGTTCCAAAATCTTTTAAATTAGCAGTTATTAAACCGATTATTAAGAAACCTGACCTTGACCCCTGTCAGCTGTCCAGTTACAGGCCAATATCAAACCTCCCCTTTATCTCTAAGATTCTGGAAAAGATAGTAGCGGAGCAGCTATGCTCATATCTACATAGAAATGGCATACATAAACTGTATCAATCAGGATTTAGGCCTCTAAATTATTCTGCATGTTCTCTAGTGGAGTTTGGCGTTCTGCAGGGTTCAGTTTTAGGTCCACTGCTTTTTTCCCTTTACATGCTTCCTCTGGGCAACATAATCCGTAAGCATGGTATTAGTTTTCTTAGTTATGCTGACGATACACAGTTATATGTCTCAGCAAAACCTGATGAGAAAAAACAGCTTACTAAAATTGAGTGTGTCAATGTGTGCAGGACATAAGAAATTGGATGCTAATTAACTTCCTTCTGCTTAATCCGGATAAGACAGAAGTTCTAGTCATAGGACCGCATACAGCTAGGAGTAAAATTTTAGATCACACTGTAACTTTAGATGGCCTTTCTGTTCCATCAAGTGCAACAGTGAAAGACCTTGGTGTGATTATAGATTCCAGCCTTTCATTTGAAGCTCATGTAGATAATATTACCAGAATAGCATTCTTTCACCTCAGAAATATTGCCAGGATAAGAAATTTATCGTCGCTAAACGATGCAGAAAAACTAGTTCATGCTTTTATCACCTCTAGGTTGGACTGTTGTAATGCCTTACTGTCTGGTTGTTCAGCTAGATGCATAAATAAGCTTCAGCTAGTCCAGAATGCAGCAGCGAGAGTCCTCACTAGAACCAGAAGATATGAGCACATCACCCCTATCTTATCTTCACTGCATTGGCTCCCTGTGAAATTTCGCATTGATTTTAAAATACTACTCTAGACATATAAAGCATTAAATGGTCTCGCGCCGCAGTACCTGAGCGAACTGCTAGTGTCTTACGATCCGCCACGCCTACTTCGATCAAAGGATGCAGGCTGCTTGTCAGTACCGCGTATTATGAAAAATACAGCTGGGGGCAGAGCTTTTTCTTACAAAGCCCCAAAATTATGGAATAGTCTTCCAAATAGTGTTCGGGACTCAGACACAGTCTCAGTGTTTAAGTCCAGGCTAAAAACCTATTTATTTAGCCAAGCATTTTTATAAATAGATTAGCCTTAGGTAAAGGAGCAGATCTGGGGGACTCATGGACGTAGAGTATTATGGTGAACTGGTATGTTTGGATGCTGTCTTCCTCACTCTCATTGATCACTCAGGTTTGCTGACGGTGAGGTGATTGTTTGCTTTACATGTCAGGAAGCCCTCATGTTTGTGTTTCCTTCTGGCTCCTCCCTTTTAGTTATGATGTCATAGTTAGTCCTGCCGGAGTCTCTGCTTGCACTCTACAGTTAATATACATTCACATTATACATTGTGTGACTGTGACCATACCTAACTGTTATCTCTCCTCTTCTTCTCTTTCCCCCTCTCTTTCTCTTCCCTCTCTCCTCCTGTCTCCCCCTTTCACTCTTTCTCTCTCTCTCTGTCGAGCTACACATGTCGTTCCCGAGCTGCCAGTGATCCAGACTCCCTCTGCCCTCCGGACCTGTCTGACCCATCCTGGTGCCCCGCTTCTGGCTGAAGATCTCGTCACATGGATGCCCCGTGTGTCTCTCTGGGATGCGTCTGGTGTCTGGGGATGATTCTCTCTACCTAGAAAATGGTTCTGGCCTTGACTGGTGTTGGCAACTGTTTCTCTGGGGACTTGTCCGTTTATATAAATGCAGATCATTTACTGCTTTCTGTTTCACCCAGATGAGGATGGGTTCCCTGTTGAGTCTGGTTCCTCTCAAGGTTTCTTCCTATTACCATCTCAGGGAGTTTTTCCTTGCCACTGTCGCCCTCGGCTTGCTCACCAGGGACAAACTGACCATTTTGATTCATACAAATTCACATTTCATACAAACTTAAATAATTCTTTTGATTGTGTAAAGCTGATTGCGGCAATGAAAATTGCTAAAAAAAAGCGCTATACAAATAAAATTGAATTGAATTGAATTTCTTGTTTTGACGCGTCTTGATTTGACGCGTCTTGTCTAAGCGTCACATGATTTTTCTCTCTCTTCTGCTGCGGAATTGTGGGTAATTGCTCCCCTGCTGGGTCTTAGTGCTCGTTTCTTACTGGTATAATCAACATCCGTGCACGCGTGTACTGTTACACTGTGACCACGTGTGTGTGTGTGTGTGTGTGTGTGTGTGTAAAACGTATTTTATTTTGTGTCTGTATGTGTGTGTGTACAGCGCGTGTGTAAAGCAAAAGCAAGTCTCATCAGAGACATTAAAGTCCCTCTCTCTCCCTCTCTGTATCAGGCTGCTCTTTGTGTGTGCACGCATTATTGGACACTGTGCCTCTTCAGACAAAAACCCCCGTCTCTCTCCCTCACACACACACACACACACCCTCCTCTCGCCTTCACACACACACACACACACACCCTCCTCTCGCCTTTTCTATACAGGAAAGATGCTTTGCCCTTCCGGGCCACCATAGGGAGAGCACACACAGAACCTCTACACAAAACAAAGTTCATGATCAAATGTAAGACCCTGGATTTGTGAGAAGACATGACCTGCTGTTCATTTATTGATTTGATTGTTTTTACAAATAAAAAATTTGAAAGATTGACGGATCAGTCCACATAGACTTTTAACTATTTAAACATTAAAAAAATGGATCTTCTAGTGTGTGACCTGGAGACACTGTAGCTCAGAAAGTTCCAGTATTAGTTTTTTGACACGGGGATGAAAATATTGACGCTTACTTATGGTTTGTGTGTGTGTGTGTGTGTAAGGTGTGTGTTTAGAGTGTTTATTTCCACAATAACAGCAACAACAAAAAACATGAGACCCAACCAACATTATTTGTTTTGGAAATTACCTGTTTCTGTTATTTTCCTGGAATCTTCTGAAGTCAAACCAGGACTTTCTGGTGAATGAAGGCATGAAGCGGAGTACGTGATGAGACTCTAAGCTGCAGTAAAATATGTGAACGGTGCCAATGTTTTAAAGAAGGTCATACATTCAGAACACGGCAGTTGTTCCCGTAAACATCCAGAGAGTGGAACGCCTGATCCTTGAGCATTGATGGATAACTCGTTGCTGACTTGTGGAAGAGACAGGTCTGTATGTGGGAACTGTACACACAATTATTCACCAACACCACTTGCACATTTACAGGAACTCAGCTGGGAGTTATTGTCACAGTTCTGACCTTGCTCCAAGACATTTCCACAGGCTACAAGAATCTTCAAAGTGAAACACTAAGTAAGACTTCTGCACATGACCAACATCCTTACAGTACCTTAAAAGGTGAGCACAGTTGGCTTGGTGGTGCAGAGTTTAATTCAATTCAATTTTATTTATATAGCGCTTTTAACAATGGTCATTGTCTCTTCACAAAAATAAAAGAAATTCAATTTCAATTAAAAAAAAATAATAATAAAAATAAAATAAGGGGGTCACGTGTTGCAGGCGATGAGGAAGGACGTGCTTCAGTGAGCTCCTCTAACGAGCTATATTATCAATCCAAATCCTTATTAAATTTCCAACCTGACAGACTATTGAGTAGGTTGAGTAAGCGTGAAGTTGATATCGTTTATGGCAGAATACAATTTTCGCCGAAAGGGAAGTAAATCTCGACCTGCTGTTAACACTCTAGAGGCTAACAATCCCAACACGTTACCTAGCATGGCCGACGATGTGGAAGGTGAAATATCACTACAGACGGTGTGGAAAGAAATTAAAGCCAGCAAAGAAGAAATTAGTAAACAAATCGACAAGGTGACAAATGACATACAAAATAAGTTGGCTCGCATTGAAACCTCTATGTCAACTTTATCCGAACAGATGGTCGAGGTTGAAACCAGAGTAAGCGCGACAGAAGATGACCTAAGAGACACGCGCTTAACAATCAGTCGTTTGGAGAAAGATGTTTCTTATTTAAAAGACAAAGTCCAAGACCTTGAGAACAGAAGCAGAAGATCTAATATCCGTATCATTAACCTACCTGAAAAATCTGAAGGAGGTGATATGGTTTCGTTTCTAGAGCGCATCATACCTGAAACCCTCGGCGCAGAAAACTTTCCTTCTCCTCCTACAATCGAGAGAGCGCACAGAACGGGAAACATTTTGCTGAACAGAGCGACTCCGAGGGTAATTGTGGTGAAACTCCTCAACTTTAGAGAGAGACAGAAAATCCTTCAACTCGCGAGAGAGCGAAAGGAAATCTACTTCGACAGTCGGCGCATCCATTTCTTCCCGGATTTTAGCGCGGAGCTCCAAAATGCAAGAAAGGCCTACACTGAGGTTAAACGGGCTCTGAGAGATCGGGGCATTGAATACTCATTCATGTATCCCTCCAAACTTCGGATTACACACAAGGGTAAAGTCAAGATCTTCTCTACACCATCTGAGGTTAAAGACTTTATTGACTCCTTTGGTAAGGATACTGAGGCATCTCCTCCCGAATGAAAACTAAGTCACTATAGTTCTCTTCAAACTCATTTAAATAATGACATTTTATTTGTTACCTTAACCAATCCTTAAAAATGTTGTGCGACTTATATGCTCTTACAGTTTGCTCACTCACTTTTGAAGGCAAAGTTATTAAGATGTGTTATTGATATATGGCTCGTTAGCGATAGCTACAAGTTCGGTAGGATAGAGGTAGTTGTAAGTTTTTTTTTTTTTTTTTTAATCTTTATTGGTTACGTAATTTTCCTTCTTTATATTTTTTCTCTCTCGATTTTTTTTTCCTTTTTTTTCTTTTTATTTATGTATGCATGTGTTTTTTTTCTGTTTTTTTTTTTTTTTTCCCCTCTCTCCTTTGCTTTCCCTCTCGTATTGGTGGATTCGAAGTCTTCTACTGTGTATTGCCTTTGTGCCAAAAAAAAAAAAAAAATGTTTCTTTTACACTGGGTAAAAATAGCAGTGAATTATTGTGTGTGCAGTTGGGATCCTCTCTCTTATATCTCAGGGCCCAAATTAAATGACTAACTCTTTAAATTGTGTATCATGGAACGTTAGGGGTGTAAATGATTCAATCAAAAGGGGAAAAATACTATCATACTTGAAAAGGATTAACACTGATATAGCATTTATACAGGAGACACATCTCACTGATCAAGAACATAAAAGACTAAGGAGAGAGTGGGTGGGTCAGGTATTTTACTCATCATTTTCATCCAGCGGGAGGGGTGTAGCTGTGTTAATACAGAAAAAGCATCAATTTAACCTAATTAACAAATATTCTGACCACTCTGGAAGATATATAATTGTTGAATGTGAGATAAATGGGGAATATATAACTTTAGTAAATATCTATGGACCAAACCATGACGATCCAACCTTTTACAGCAAACTGATATTACAATTAGCAACTATTAAGGGCAACTTTATTATTGGAGGCGACTTTAATTTAGTCCTAGATCCTACAAAAGATAGATCCTCAAAAAAAATGTCCAAGATTAAAGCATCTACCATCCTAAATCAAGGAATGACTGATTTAGGGCTGCGTGACATATGGCGTACCCTTTACCCAGATCAAACTGATTATTCATTCTACTCAAATGTACATAAAGTTTACTCAAGAATAGATTTTTTCTTAGTGTCACAAACAATAGAACATCAAATGAAGGATTGTACCTATCTTGCTGCTTCCATCTCTGATCATAATCCTGCTAAGCTTATATGGGAACCAACAACGATTATACCTCAGTCTAAAAACTGGAGGTTTAGACCTTATATTCTTAAGGATTCAAATTTTATTCAGTTTATGACCACCCAAATAAAAATCTTTTTGGAAACTAATGCTAACTCAGCCTCTCATTCCATTATATGGGATGCACTTAAAGCATTTATGAGAGGACACATCCTATCATATGGGGCTTATAAAATAAAAGAAAAGAGAGCAAGACTAAGGGAACTAGAAAAAGAAATAAAAACATTAGAACTAGAGCATTCAAAGTCAAATTATGAAAAAACCTTGACACAACTCACTCAAAAACGGGTCCTATATAACAACTTGTGCACTCAAAAGATTGAATCCAATATGGCAAGAACAAAATACCACTATTATGAATTTGGAGACAAAACTAGCAGATTACTGTCATGGCAAATTAAAAAAGAAGAATCGGACCGATATATTCATTCAATTCAATTAAATGATGGAAATTATATTAAAGACCCGAGAGAGATTAATACTTTATTCAAGAACTTTTATGAAGAATTATATAAGACAGATCATAATTGTGGAAATATTGAAGCTAAAATTTTTCTAAATAAATTACAATTACCTAAGATTGATGATGAGGATAATGAATTACTTAATTCTGACATTACTGAAAAAGAGGTACTCAAAGCCATTAATGACCTGGAAAATAACAAGGCCCCTGGTCCAGACGGCTTTCCAGTGGAGTACTATAAGTCTTTTTTAAAACTACTGCTAACACCTTTAACAAACATGATTAAAGAATCACTTGAAAGAGGGTCACTTCCTCACTCTCTGGAACTGGCTACAATAACATTACTCTCTAAACCAGGTAAAGACAGACACAAGTTAGGAGCATACAGGCCGTTAAGTCTTCTCAATGCTGACTATAAAATTTTGACCAAATTACTTGCCTCAAGATTGGAAACTGTCATACCCAAAGTAATACATTCAGATCAGACAGGATTTATTAAGAACAGACTAGGTGCGGATAATGTCAGAAGACTCTTACATATAATTAATTATGCTCAAAAGAAGAAATTGTCAATGTTTATACTGTCCATGGACGCTGAAAAAGCCTTTGACAGAATTGAGCCCACCTTTCTCTTTGAAACACTAGATAATATGGGCTTTGGGTCTAGGTTTACTGGATACCTAAAAACCATATTTAACTCCCCTAAAGCACAAATTCTTACTAATAATATTATGTCTAATACCTTCACTTTATCTAGAGGATGTCGACAAGGTTGTCCTATCTCTCCTTTTTTATTTGCCTTGGCCATTGAACCTCTCGCTGTAGCAGTAAGATCTCACTACGGAATAAAAGGAGTTGAAATCGGTACTAGTGATCACAAAATATCTTTATATGCGGATGATTTGCTGATATATCTGACCAATCCGGAACTCTCTATTCACCCTTTATTAAAAACATTTAAAGATTATAGTAATACATCTGGTTACAAACTGAACTATGATAAAAGTATAGCTTTTCCCATTAATATATCAGAACAAGAAAAACATATAATTAAACCATTAACGCTATGCAGTAACGGGTTTAAATACTTAGGAATTCATATAGAATCAATATTTAACGAGGTATTTAAAAAAAACTACCACACACTCCTAGAAAGAGTAAAAGAAGATATGCAGAGATGGAAGGAACTACCGATATCATTAATAGGCAGAATCAATGTCATCAAAATGAATATTTTGCCTAAATATATGTATAAGTTCCACTGCCTCCCTTTAAATATCCCAAAATCTTATTTTAAAGAATTAGATAAAGTTTTATCAGGTTTCCTTTGGAAAGGCAAAACCCCTAGAGTAAAGCTCCTTAAACTTCAAGCACCGTATAAGAAAGGGGGATTGAAACTTCCTAACTTTAGACATTATTACCTAGCGTCACAACTTCGGCCTATATGGATTTGGTTACACCCTGATAAGGTTAATGTTAGATGGTTATCAATAGAACAATGGGAGATGGGTGCTATTTCATTAAAGACTATTCCGTTTTTCGAATCAAAAAAAAGATTATCTACATTCACTAGGAACCCATTAATACTTAATACTTATGCTACTTGGGTGGAATCACATAAAATATGTGGTCTTGACAACATCCCACTTAGAAATTTACCATTATTAGAGAACCCCGTCGTGCCCCCAGGCATTATTGATGGAACCCTCAGAGCATGGGTACATAAAGGGGTAAATACGTTGGAAAACTTATATGTCAATGACTCTTTAATAAGTTTTGAATTACTATCCCAGATATATGATATCCCAAGAAATAATTTTTTTAAATTCTTACAAGTTAGACACTGGATTAAAGAAATTACTCATAAAACATTTCCCAAAATCCCAATAGCATCACCATTTGAAAATATCATGTTTAATGAGAAAATGACCTCTCCAAGTGGTATAGCTTCAGTAGGATATAACATTTTAACAACTAATTTCAAGCCATTTGATAATAGTATTTTGAAGCAGAGGTGGGAGGGGGATCTTGGCTGCACATACAATTTGGTTGAGTGGGAGTCACTTGTTGAGAGGGTACAGACTACGTTAATAGCTACTAAACACCGTCAAACTCAATTTAATATTTTGCACCAGACATATTATACTCCCCAAAGACTTCATATGTTAAATGGTAACATTTCTTCAAAATGTCAAAGGTGTATATTATATGAAGGAAATCTATTGCACATGCTTTGGAATTGTCATATCCTAAAAGCTTTTTGGGAATATATAATTGATGTTTCCTCAATGGTGATAAGTACCGCAATTCCTGGTGACCCTAGAATCTGGATATTAGGAGATATGGAATTTCTAAATATTTCTAAGCATAAAAAATATTTCATCCTTATGGCTGGAACTGCAGGAAAGAAATGTATATTAAAGAACTGGAAATCGACTCACTCCCCTTCAAGAAAACAATGGATCAACGAACTTGCATCATACTGCACTCCTGAGAAAATACTTTTTAATGTTAGGAAATCACCAAAAACTTTCGAAAAAATCTGGGGCTCATTTTTGGAGCATTTACCAGCTATTAAAGTAAATTAGATGCAGGGGGGTGGGGGGCGGGGAGAGAAGGGAGGGGAAGAAATTTCATGTACGTATATACAAGTATATGTGTATGTATGAACACGTGTTTATAATTTATTATTATCATCCCCATTGGTTTTTTTTTTTTTTTTTTTTTTTCTCTTGTTTTTTGTTTTGTGTGTTTTTGATATTATTTACCCTGTTGTTTTTTGTTTTTATGGAAAGAAAAAGAGAAAAAAGGTGGTTGTATTGTTACAAGTACACTATATGTTATGTTTTACATATGTTTTTTTTTTTTTCTCTCTCTTTAAAAATAAAGCTATACAAAAAAAAAAATAAAATAAAAATTGTGTATGTGTGAGAAAAATGTGTCTAGATAATAATGAGATGAATGAATGAAATGTCTCTAATGAGCAAGCCAAGGGTGACAGCGACAGTGGCAAGGAAAAACTCCCCGAGATGGTAATAGGAAGAAACCTTGAGAGGAACCAGACTCAACAGGGAACCCATCCTCATCTGGGTGATAACAGATAGAGATGATATAACACCATGTGTGTTGTGCAGGTGAAAGTTCAATATAACAGAAGTTGTGTAAATTAACATGAAGTCCAGTTCAGCACAGGGAGTCAGTAGGTGCAGAGGGCAGAAGGGGTCTGGATCACTGGAAGCACAGGAGCAGGATGTGTAGCTCCAACCATCATGAAGCAGAATCTAGGTGGAGCTAGTCCTTCTCTGGATGCCTCAGGATCCTCGCAGGATTTGTCTACTGAAGCTATATGAATAAAATTCATTATTTACAAAGACACAAGCTGATTAATGCTTAAAGCTCTCACTCACAGAACTGTGTTCAGTTTACAAGCAAAAGTCTTGGTTTGACTTGAACAGCTATCATACACAGTATAGGAAACTAACTTATCTTTCTAACATACACAGTGAAAAAAATAGAAAAGACAACTGAAACAGCCCTGATGTTATTTTTATGTGTGATAAAGGAAGTGATGCTCAGTGGTTAATCACCATCAGCAAATTCATCATACTACAGAGACATAGTGTGAAACACACAAACACTAAGTAAGATCTTCACTCAGATTACAACCCAGATCATTAGAGCTTTAACATTAAGAAAAATTAAACATCTATTCTACATTTTACTCCACAGGGATTACACACACACACACACACACACACACAAACACACACACACAGTACTACATTAGCAACAAACAACAATAACAACCACATTAACTGATGATGTGAATTACACATGAAGCTTAGAATCACTAATGGATTGTAATGCAGACACACACACACACACACACACACACACACACACACACACACACACACCAATGGGAGAGGAACCTGAGGCAGGATAGACTGTTGTAAAGCCAACATATTCTTCATGTACTATAATTTTACTAGTCTTTATTCAACATTTTCAAGAAATAATAAATGCTAATACTATTGAAATTGAAATGCTCCAGACAGAACTGTTCGTCCTTAAACGGCTGATCAAAATCAGGAGCAGTTGATTAACACTCAGCAGAAAAACTGAAATCTTGGTAACACCCTACCACAGCTCATGTCTGGGTTCAGGACAGCTGACATTATCAGAGACTTCACCCCTACAGGATGGACCTGCACAGCTCCATCACACTTGGCTCGAGTTAAGCAGAGAGGAAATGGGCCTTGAGTTCCTGAGCATGATGGTCTGAGGAACATCTCTGTAGGACAGGAAGATAGGTTGTTAAAGTATTTACACTCTTACTCATTGTATTAAAATTGTTTAATTGTTTTATATTTAAAAGTATAATAATACTGTAATGATGACGTCATGTTGTTTATGTGTTTTACGTCATCACGTTGTTGATATGGAAGTGTTCATGTCCGAGTCGCATGCTGTGCAGAGAGCGCATGGAAAGTGTGCACAATAAACACAGTGGAGACGATTCCTTTTGTCTTTCTATTTGAACAAAAGTGAGCTACGCACTCAAGCTCAACAGGTTATGGGCCCAGGTGCCGGGACAAACGATCGTCATTGAGAAAGTTAACGCGACGTATTACGCGTGGAAAAAGAAAAGAAAGTTAAAATGGTAAGCAGAGCTTCAGGATTTTTAGCACCGCAGTTTCTATTTTATGGATCGGAAGATAAATACGATCTTTGGGAAACAAGATTCCTTGAATATTTGCACAGTCTAAAGCTAAAAGAGACTATACTGCATGAACCCACTGATGCTAACGCTGAACAACTAGCTGCAGATAGACTGAAGAATGCTAATTGTTATGCTGAACTGATAAGACTGATAGATAATAAAAGCCTTTCACTGATAAGGCATGAATCTGCTGATGATGGTAAAAAAGCCCTGAAAATACTGAAAAAGCATTATTCAGGAAAAAGCAAGCCAAGGATAATAAATATGTACACATCTTTGACCCATGGCTGATAACGAGAGTGTTACTGACTACTTGATTAGAGCAGAAAATAATATTACTGCTCTAAGAGATGCAGGAGAAACAATGAGTTATGGATTAAGAATTGCGATGGTTCTCTGTGGACTACCTGATTCATTCAAGCCACTAGCTGTCCACATAACACAAAACGAGGGCAATGTTACGTTCACAGACTGCGGGTTTATGAGGAGGCAAAGAAAATAAACGAGTTGACACTACAGATAATGTGATGAAGACATACACGAGACAAGGACAAGACTTGTACAAATCTCACACAAAGGAAAGAAAAAATGAAGATGCAAATTTGACATGTTACAAATGTGGAATAAAAGGTCACAGAGCACGAAAATGCTACAAAAGAGTGTGGTGTAACCACTGTAAAAATAGCACACATGCAGAATACCTTTTGTAAGAAAAAGGGTGACAGAAATTGGGCCAGAAAGGTTACAGATGGATGCGATGATGCCCAAGATCATCTCTTTAAAGCTGAACACTCAGAATACGAAAGACCACAGCACAACGTGAAGAAGAATGGTATCATGGTAGACGCTGGTGCAACATCTCACATTGTGAATGACATAACTAAGTTCAGGGATTTCGACAGCTTTTTTCAACCAAAGACTCATTCAGTGGAACTAGCTGATGGGACAAAATGCAGTGAAATAGCACAACAAAGAGGAACAGCAGTAATTTATTTCCTGGATGATAGTGGACGAAAACACAGTGCACAACTAGGGGGTGCACTGTACAGTACATGCCTTCTTACCCACACAACATTTTCTCTGTAGCAAGAGCAGCAAATGGAGAAGCGGCAATCATTTTTGAAAGAGGAAACAGCCGCATGATTACCAGAGAAGGTAGCAAATTCAATATCCACGAGAGTGAAAATCTGTACTATTGCCAACTATTGAAGAAAATTATGACCAGTGCAAAGTGTGCCACGATTTACAAACTTGGCATGAAATTTTGGGCCACTGCAACTATGAGGATGTTTAGAAGTTGCAACAGGTAGTTAGAGGTATGAAGATAAAAGGAGATCCAGCTAAGCAAAACTGGCTATGTGAAGTGTGCACAAAGGAAAAATTTACAAAGACAAGAAACAGAGAACCTGACAGAAAGGCAGAAAAATCTTTAGAGCTGATTCACACTGATTTTGTCACGCTCTCAGCGCTCCGCGCTGATCAAAGACCGCGTCATTCTTTTGACATTTCCATTCCCACGCTGTCAGGCTCTCATCACGTGGTCATGCTTTCCCACGCTGTCATCGCTCCTCCCGGACCGCCCCGCCGGCACAACGGTTTCCCATCTGGCGCTGATTTCACCCAGCTTATAAGGAAGCGCAGCGCGCTGCCTCGCCGCTGGATTATTGTGTGTTGTTGCGCCGCAGTTTTCTCGCGTTTTTGTTCATGTAGTTTCACGTTGCCAACCTCGCCTGTTTTCTCTATTTCGCCTTTCGTCTCACGATTTTGATTTTGTTACTGTTCTTTGATTTATCGGCTTCGAACTTTCGCTTTCATTACTCGACTACGGCTTAGTCTCACGTCTCGGCATTGACGCTATGCTGACGGATTTCACGGCTCAGACCCACGCTCGCGCTCTCTCGACTACGGCTTGTCCTCACGTCTCGGCATTGACGCTACGCTGACGGATTTCACGGCTCAGACCCAAGCTCACGCTCTCCCTACTATGGCACACCGCCACGCCTCTGCATTCACACCGCGCATACGGATTTCACAGCCCCGAGCGCACGCACCTGCTGACTCAGTCATGCCCCTACAGTGTTCGACCAGAGCTACTCGCGTGCTGCTTCTGCACCTGCTTCTGGATCCATCCACCAAGCCCAAGAGTCTCCGCCTCCGTGACAGATTTGGCTGGTCCAATGCAAACACAGAGCAAAGAAGGACACAGATATGTTCAATCTTTTACAGACGAAGTCTAAAGCAGATACGGTACAAGCCACAGAAAAGTTTTGGCAGACATCGCACCATATGGAGAAGTCAAGTGCATTCGTTCAGATAACGGCACTGAATTTACGAGTCGAGAATTTCAAGCACTGTTGACGAAGAATAAGATCAGGCAGGAAACGTTTGCACCGTATTCACCTCATCAGAGTGGTACAGCAGAGAAAGGCTGTGACACTCGGTGACATGACCAGATGTTTGCTACTAGAAAGCAAGTTACCAGATGAGTTATGGAACTATGCAATGCAGACATCAGCTTACGTGAGGAACAGGTGTTACTGCAGACGCACAAAGAAAACACCGTATGAGTTATTCACAGGCAGGAAGCCAGATGTTTCCAAAATGCAGAAATTTGGATCCACATGTTTTGCTTACAAACAAGAAAAGGGCAAACTCGACTCGAGATGCGAAGAGGGTGTTTTTACTGGATATAAAAAAACAGCCCAGCTTATCTAGTATACTACCGCACCACAGCAAAGATCCAAAAACACAGGTTAGTCAAGTTCACGGCCAAGACAACAACAGAAAAAGAAACATACAAACAAACATCTCAGACACATAAAGAATATGAGGTCATGAGTCCTAAGATCAACAGTAAGAGAAATGCTGATGAAAATATGAAAGATGTGTCAGACAAGGACATTCAGAATGACACTGCAGAGACTATGCCTGAACAGACTGAGGACACTTCAGTGAGAAGGAACCCATCAAGAACTCGGAGGAGGCCAGCTCATTTACAGGATTTTGAGGTAGATAATCTGGAGGACAAGCTGCAAACATGCATAGATTTTTGCTATAGAGCAGTATGTGACGTACCGCAAACCTACCAACAGGCTGTGACATCAACCAACTCAAAGCAATGGAAGAATGCAATGGAAAAAGATATTAAATCTCTTGAGGAGAACAAGACTTTCACCCTCACTCAGCTGCCACAAGGAAAACAACCAGTTGGAGGCAGATAGGTGTACACACTTAAAAGGGACAGTGATGGATCTGAAAAATACAAGGCGAGATTCGTTGCGAAAGGCTACAGTCAGAAACCAGGGACTGATTATGATGAAACATTCTCTCCTACAGCAGATATGACAAGTGTGAGAGTGGTTATGCAAAAATCAGCACAAGAAAATCTAATCTTGCACCAAATGGACGCTGAGACTGCTTATTTGCATGCACCAATTGACCATGAGGTTTATGTAGAACAACCAGTAGGCTATGAACGAGAGACTGAAACAGGTGAAAAGCTTGTATGTAAGTTAGAGAAATCTCTTTATGGTCTTAAACAATCCGGTAGAAACTGGAATGCTGTACTACATGAATGTTTGACAGCGAATGGGTTTATGCAAAATCCAGCTGATAACTGTGTCCATACAAAAGAAACGGCTAATGAGAAAGTAATCCTGATTGTATGGGTTGATGACCTAATCATAGCAACAAACAGTGATAATGTCCTGGAGAGTGTGAAGGGGATGCTTACTGAAAGGTTTAAAATGAAAGACATGGTGTCAAGAACTAACCTGAGGTGACCAGAAGACGTAGCTTTAGCGGTTAGTCCTGTGTAGCTTGACTGGTAAACCCAAACGCAGAGTGACACGAATAGGCAGGATAATCACGCAGTTGGTCTAAGGACTCTCACGATTGGGGAGTAAGGGAAAGACACAATCTAACCCGCGTCCTATAAATACACACTCAGCAAGAAAGCGAAGCCAAAAACGTTAGTACTCAAAGTTTGATGACCGTAACCGAGGCGACATCGGGCAACTCAATGACTGAGCGTTGTACTGTGGTTTGTTTACTCCTTTTATACTTCCTGGTTTGCGACCGCATTACTTCCGGGTCCTAGTGCCGGTCGCGTCTTGAGTGTGCATGACAGTACCCCCCTGTCATGCACACTCCGGGCCGGAATCCAAGATCGTTCCTCGGGGCCGTAGCCTTCCCAAATCAACCAGGTACTGGGAGGGCGTGAATCGAGGATACGACGCACGGTGTAGGCGGGACCACCGTCAATAATGCGGGGAGGAGGAGCAGGGGGGGTGGGTCGAATCATTGGAGAGGTGATGAAGGGTTTGAGTTGAGATGTGTGGAAAACGGGGTGGACCTGGAGCGCTGCAGGCAGCTGGACCGGGTAGGTGACAGGATTTATCCTTAGGGTGATGCGGTATGGTCCTATGGAGCAAGGTGAGAGTTTCTTGGATTCTGTGTGAAGGTGGAGGTTCTTTGTGGATAACCATACCTTGTCACCTACACTGTACAAGCGTCCCGGAGGGTGTCGACACCTACGGGGTAAACATCGGAGGTTGGAAACCATAGCATACCTCAAATGGGCTTAGGTTGGTGGCAGATGAGACGTGCAGGTTGTGAGAAAGTTCTGCCCATATGAGGTAGCGGGCCCAGGAGCGCTGGCGGTCAGCCACAAAACACCTTAGGTAGCGCTCCAGTTGTTGGTTGGTCCGTTCCGTCTGACCATTAGTCTGAGGATGGTATCCGGATGACAGACTACTGGTGGAATTAATCAGACGGCAGAAGGCCCGCCAGAACCGGGCGGTGAACTGGGGCCCCCTGTCCGAGACGATGTCTTTGGGGAACCCATGCAGGCGGACTACGTGTTCCAGTATTAATTCAGCGGTGGTTTTGGCTGATGGGAGTCCGGTGAGGGCCACCAAGTGCACAGCCTTGGAGAACCGGTCAACAATGGTGAGCATGGTGTCTTTCCCTTCGGAAACCGGCAGGCCCGTGATAAGGTCCAGGGCGATGTGCGTCGGGCACGCCTGAACGAACTCAATGATGTCCCTTCTCATTGATGGCCACCAGAACGCCCGTCAGATGAATGAAAGGGTCCTCCGTGTCGCTTGGTGTCCGGCGACCGCGGAGGAGTGGCCCCATTGGAGGCCGTCTGATTTCACGCTCTGAGATACGTAGAGTCGTCCAGGCGGGACGCCTGCCGGCCCGGTCTCTGCAGCCTGTGCCTGGCGGACCCTTGTTTCCAAGTTCCACTGAAGAGGTGCGATGATCCGGGAAGAGGGGATGACAGGCACGGGATCCGCCCGGGGAAGGTCTTCGTCGTACTGTCTTGAAAGTGCGTCGGCCTTGGTGTTCTTGGACCCCGGGCGGTACGACAGATGGAAGTCGTACTGTTTGAAAAAGAGAGCCCACCATGCCTGTCGTGGATTTTGCTGTCTTAGGTTCCTGATGGTGATGAGGTTCTGATGGTCGGTCCAGACGATGAACGGCTCACTGGCGCCCTGGAGCCAGTTTTGCCATTCCTCCAAGGCCCACTTTATGCCCAGCAGTTTGCGGTCCCCTACCCCGTATTACTGCTGAGTGGGGTTGAATTTCTTGGAGAAGAAACCACACGGGTGCAGTTTCTGGTCTGGACCTCGTTGGGAGAGAACGGCGCCGGCACCCACATCCGACGCGTCCACTTCCACAACGAAAGGTTGGTTGGCGTCTGGGTGGAGAAGGAGGAGATGGCGGCAGGGGTAAGACGAAACGGGTGAAGCGAGGGCCTGGTCAAAGCAGTTAATGGTGCTGCAACTGTACTGTAGCCCCGGATAAAGCGACGATAGAAATTCACAAACCCCAGAAAACGTTGAAGCTGTTTGAGGGTCCTGGGTAGGGGCCAGTGACGCACAGCTTCGAGCTTCTGTGGATCCATGGCCACACCCTGGGGCGAGATGACAAAACCCAGGAACGTGGTGGAGTGCTTGTCGAAGGCACATTTTTCCAGCTTACAGTACAGTTGGTGAGCGAGCAATCTCTTAAGAACCGCCCGAACGTGTTGGATGTGTTCCTTGGGGTTATGGGAATAAATGAGGATACCATCTAGGTAGACGAACACCCATCGGCCCAGCATGTCTCTGAGAACGTCATTGATAAATTGTTGGAAGGCCGAGGGTGCGTTGCAGAGTCCAAAGGGTATGACCAGGCTCTCGTAGTGTCCAGTGGGTGTGATGAACGCCGTCTTCCACTCATCGCCCTCTCTGATACGCACCAAGTTGTAGGCGTTCCGGAGGTCCAACTTCGTGAAGATGGTGGCACCAGAGAGGGCGTCCACGGCAGAGTTGGTGAGTGGCAGCAGGTGTCGGTTCTTTATTGTGATCTTGTTTAGCCCCCGATAGTCGCCACACGGGTGAAGTTCGCCCCCTTTCTTCTTAACGAAGAAAAACCCCGCGGCGGCTGGTGAGGAGGAGGGCCGGATGGTACCGTGGCGCAGGGCGACGTACTCCTCCATAGCCTGTGTCTCGGTGGTCGACAAAGAGTAGGGGGGGGGGGAGGGCAGAGCCTGGCTGAAGTTCAATCGCCAGGTCGTATGGGCGATGAGGTGGTAGCTGAGTGGCTCTTCTTTTGCAGAACACTTCAGCCAGGTCTCGATATTCAGGTGGAATGGTGTCGGTGTCGACGTCGGGGGCCTAGGACTCCTTGGAACACGTCCCACCCGGTGCCCGGAGGCAGAGCTCGGTGCAAGTCGGCCCCCACTGAAGGATCCGGTTCTGTGCCCATGAGATGAGAGGGTCGTGCTGCAGTAGCCATGGATAACCGAGGATGACAGAAGGTGATGCGATGGGTGTGAGGAAAAACTGTAGCTGTTCTTGATGCTGATCGATTGTGAATGTAAGAAGTTGGGTCTGGTGAATGAGGGGGCTAGATGAAAGGGGCCGACCGTCGACGGATGTGATGTGAAGTGGCTGGGATAACGCCTCGATCTTTACCCCCATTTCTTTGGCATAAGTGGAGTCAATGAAGTTCCCCGCGGCACCAGAATCGATGAACGCGGACCCGTTTTTGGCCAAATTGGAGGGTTACCTGAACCGTGAGGCGCGAAGTGGTGGTGTTGGTAGTGGTGGAGAGGTGGATGGTGCCCGGTGAGTCTCTCCTCCTGCTCACCGGGGCTGCGCGTTTCCCGGGCGTAGTGGGCAGATCGCCCGGTGATGGGCCGCTGACCCACAATAGGCGCACAGACCCTCTCGAAACCGGCGTTCTCGTTCTGCCACGGTCAGGGAGGCGCGTCCTAATTGCTTGGGTTCCCCGGCTCCGGTGTTAACCACGGCAGGAGGTGGAGATCCTACGGGTTTGGTGATGGTGGGAGTGAAGGTGGTGGATGGTCGAGGTGACGTGTGGGCATAGGTCGGAGCAGGCGGCAGGGTCCTCGGGGCTGGCTTCGGACGAGAGAGGAGGCGCTGGTCGATGCGGAGGGCGAGCTGGATTAGCCCCTCCAGTGTGGCGGGGAGTTCTCGTCCGGCCAGTTCGTCCTTGATGCGCGAAGCCAGTCCCTCGTAGTAGGATGTCCGGAGCGCGGCGTCCCCCCAGGATATCTGTACTGCGAGGGTGCGGATTTCGGCGGTATAGCGACTCACGGACAATCCCCCCTGCCGCAGGTGGTAATGCTTTGTGTCTGTCTCCACCTCGCCCGCAGGATGTTCAAAGGTGAGTCTAAGCTGACTGATGAATTCATTGTAGGAATGGGCGGTATCTGTGTCTGCTCGAAGAACTGCCGTGGCCCACTCAGCTGCCTGCCCGGACAACAACGATACGAGAAGAGCAATGCGAAGCCGATCGGTGGAGTACTAGATCTAGCACTCTCAAAAACACATTACATCTTCCGTCCGTGCCGTCCCATTTATCCGGTAGAGCTAGAAAGACATTTGAAGGGGGGGGGAGGTGGGGGATGCGGTGCTGCGGCCGCCGCAACGGGGGGGCGGCTCATTGCGTCAGTAACAGCCGCGCGGAGATCCGCGTTCTCCTGCCGGAGCTCCGCCACCTCGCGGCGCAAGGCCGCGACGTCTTGGACACTCTGACATAGAGTAGCGAGCTCTCCGGTTAGCTGATTGATGAGCGTGGCATGCTGATCTACCACATCACATAGGCGCGCATACTCCGCTGGGTTCACCGTGGAAGGCTCAGTCATTCTGTTAAGAACTAACCTGAGGTGACCAGAAGACGTAGCTTTAGCGGTTAGCCCTGTGTAGCGTGACTGGTAAACCCAAACGCGGAGTGACACGAATAGGCAGGATAATCACGCAGTTGGTCTAAGGACTCTCACGATTGGGGAGTAAGGGAAAGACACAATCTAACCCGCGTCCTATAAATACACACTCAGCAAGAAAGCGAAGCCAAAAAAGTGAATACTCACAGTTTGATGACCGTAACTGAGGCGACATCGGGCAACTCAATGACTGAGCGTTGTACTGTGGTTTGTTTACTCCTTTTATACTTCCTGGTTCGCGACCGCATTACTTCCGGGTCCTAGTGCCGGTCGCGTCTTGAGTGTGCATGACACATGGGAAGATTGAAACATTTCCTAGGTATAGATTTTGAACAAGCTGAAGGTCTGGTCAAAATGTCACAGGAGAAATATGTTAACAAGATACTAGAACGCTTTGATATGCAGAGCTGTAGATCAAGGGAAACTCCATGTGAAATGAAACTTGATTTTTTATAAAACACTGAAAAAATGAAAGACAAAAGAAAATACAGAGAAGCAATAGGGAGTTTAATTTATTTATCCATATGTACAAGACCTGATTTGAGTTTTGTTGTCAGTAAACTTTCTCAGCATTTTGCTGAACCAACAGAACAACACTGGAACACTGTAAAACATGTGTTCATATACCTTTTAAAGGTAGAACAAAACAAGATCTATGTTTCAGAAAGAATGAAACAGAAAAATTAGGTCTGAGAGTTTACAGTGATGCTGATTGGGCATCAGACACAGAAGACAGACGTAGTATTTCAGGATATTGTGTTGGTCTTAGTGAGGGAAGCTCCTTGATTTCGTGGAAAACCAAAAAGCAATCAACAGTTGCACTGTCAACTTGTGAAGCAGAGTACATGTCCTTAGCATCAGCTGTACAGGAATGTATCTATTTGAAGCAGTAAAATGGACACACATCAATATGCACAAACAAAAGTGTATGAAGACAACCAAGGTACCATAGCACTAGCCAGGAACCCAATATGTAGACAGAGGTGCAAACACATACAGTAGATATCAAGTACCATTTCATAAGGGAAACTGTAAATGATGGCAAGGTAATCTTGGAATACTGTCCCACCGAGAAAATGGTTGCTGACATTATGACAAAGCCAGCCACTAAGCAGAAGCTTAAGAGATTTTTTCTCATGATATGTTTGGGATTTAAGAGTGTATTTATGTTTACATTGTTGATGTAAAAGGAAAAGCCTTATTTGTATTTATTATTTTTCAGGTAATACAATGAGCTAAGAGCGAGTGGGGGTGTTAAAGTACTTACACTCCAAGTTCAAGTTCAAGGAAGCTTTATTGTCATTACAACCATATACAGTTAGTACACAGTAAAACCAAACAACGTTCCTCCAGGACCAAGGTGCTACATGCAACATAAACTTACAACATAAATTAACATAGACACTAAACTAGCTAACCAAGAGGCCTAGTTAACTGGCTAGCAGAGACAGGACAGAGAGACGTAACATAAATTACAACATAAATTAACAAAAACTAACTAGCTAAGTATAACATTTTTATAGACAACTCTTACTCATTGTATTAAAATTGTTAAATTGTTTTATATTTGAAAGTATAATAATACTGTAATGATGACGTCATGTTGTTTACGTGTTTTACGTCATCATGTTGTTGATACGGAAGTGTTCATGTCCGAGTCGCATGCTGTGCAGAGAGCGCATGGAAAGTGTGCACAATAAACACAGTGGAGACGATTCGTTTTGTCTTTCTATTTAAACAAAAGTGAGCTACGCACTCAAGCTCAACATAGGTGTTGAAGAATCAGAATAAGGTTTATTACCAAGCAGGATTTCACACATTACTCTTTTGGTGTGTGTTATAAAGTGTTAAAGTCTTCATAATTGTCAGTATCTATGAGAACAGAGTGTTTAACACACACTCAGAAAATGAACAAGGCAGGTTGTGCACTTTACATAATATAATTACTTTCAGTATACTGTACTCATAATAATTGTATTTGTTGATTTAAATGGTTTTTTCGATTAAGGTTCACGTAATTTTGTCTCAACTTGACCGTAAAAATTCCTTATCCGTCACAAACCATTCATGTTAACTCAACATTTTATACATACAGCAGGGGGCAGTAGTGAGACGCCAGCTGTCATGAATCGCTAATGAAACAGAAGAGCAAACTACACCTGCGCAAAGTTAATTGACTCTCCGCCTGCGCATGCATTACCCCCTGCAGTTCTGTCTGTTTTGACAGAGGGTCAAAGGTCAACACCCGAAAAAGGGCAAATTTTTTTCAGATATTTGTTCTTTTCACCAGTACACCCCAGTGAAAAAAAATACACTTTTCGAAAGTACACTACAAATATACAAAAAGTTGTACCATAAGTTAATATATAAAAAGTATACTAACATCATGCTTTAACCAAATTTTTGAATTAAACTTTAAATATACTTCAAAATAATAGTACACTTTCCAAAAATATATTATAGAAAAATATACTTTAAGTGAGAGGTTGGTCTAATTTCAAAAGTACACGTATTTAAACTTGTTTTTCAATAAATTTTTGGTATATATTTTTTTAATATGCTCGAAATAATCATTTTACAAATATACAGAAAGTATACATTAGAATAAAAATTTTTAATATATGGTAGTCTTGGTATATTATTAGTTAAATGTAAATGTACTTATTCATATGGATTTATATTTAGTGCACTACTCTTGCGCGCTTTTAAACTCGTTTTTCTGCGCTCAAAATCGTTTTTGCACGTTCAAGATAACTTATGTTTGCACTTTCTCACTCTTCTGTCCGCTTACTGTCATAAAGCGACACTTGCACGAACTGCAGCAGCGTTGTCAATGCAACTATTCCAGCCAACCAGAGACTAGAATCAGCTCGACACCAGCCAATTATAAAATAAAGGTGGGGCGACTCAGACTGTCTGTTTTCTGATTGGCTCCCCAGGTCTCCACTTTTAGTTTGAATTAACGCCTGGAAGCTGCATCATTGCGTACGTTAGTTCGTATCAGTACTATTTTATTTTCATCAGCACAAGGTAAATTTCATGGTTTTTGTTAAGTAGTTTCTAATTAAGTACATCGTTTAAACTATAGAATGTATTGTCTAATGTGTTGTTGTTAAATCTTATGTACTTAGTGGTATAATGGCTCCGTAGCTCTCGGCCTGTTTTCAGTCTCTGTGTAACAGAATCAACACACCAGGTTTAAACTAATACTGTACCTGTATACTCTACTACTGATGTCTGTCTGTGTCCACACAGCAGTTTATATTTTAGTTTGTGTTTGTGAACACGTTTTGTTGAACACAAATAAACTATAGTAGTGTTTTTTGTAACCTTGTGCAAATTAAATCTGTTGAACTCATGAATAAAATCTGCCTCATAATTACTGATGTAATGTGTTTCAAAAACATGTTATAGTGTAGAAAATACATTTAGCATTTGTAAATTATCCTAAACACCTTTAGTGTACTGGTAACACATTTGCCAGGTCCACTGCATATATTTACATTATTTGGCGAAAAGTATATAAGTAGATAAGTGTATATAGAAATAGTTATTATGTTAACTTATATATGTGGTTTGAACAAAACAACATTGTAATAAGATGCTTGATAAAAGGGCTGATGGTACATCAGTAATTATACAGATATCTTTATTCAAAAGCAGTGTTTGAGTCTCTATTGTTCCAGTTATCTTTCTTTCTTTCTCTCTCTCTCTCTCTCTCAAACAGACACACAAACACACACCTAAATCCCGCTAAAAATAAATCAAATTTCTGCAGTATTAACTTTAAATTGATCTTTGTGTCTACCTAAATGAAAATCTGGTAGGTAATGCTAATGATTACTGCAGAAGTAACCGTATCGTAACTGTACGTAGGAACCGTATATCACAATATCTATTTAGCATTCAAAAATGATAAGTTAAAGCTGCTTTTATATGAAATCAGATCACAGGTGTACTTAGAAAAGTGTTTTCAAGTTTGTGAGAAATCAGTGTGGACCAAATGTTACTGATCAAACACCAAACAACATGTACAGGGAAAAATGCAAACAGGCTCTTTGGAATTCTGTATTAGTCTAGTAATTTCATTTTTGCTTTTTTGTGTATCAAAGGATACAGATGGCCGTGCTGCAGAGAGGGATGTTGAACATGTTGTATTTCGCATCTACAGCTTCAGTGTTGCCGGTGGTGCCACGATCCCTCCAGCTGGTATTGACATTGTTATTGAGGGTGTTGAAGTGCTTCACGACTTGGGAGACATCGCTAATACATGTGCGGTCTTAATGGGGGAATTATATGTAATGAACCTCAGGAACTGAAAACACTTGTGCCAGTCCCAAGTCTGGACAAATTCAGAGGGTTGTATCAGGAAGGGCATCCGACGTAAAACATTTGCCAAATCAATGATGCGAATCACAAATTTCATTTCCATACCGGATCGGTCGTGGCCCGGGTTAACAACAACCGCCACTGGTGTTGTTGACCTACAGGGTGCCGGTGGAAATTGGGCTACTGTTGGTCTAAGAAGGAGAGGAGGAAGGCGTGTTCGAAAGCAGAGAGAGGAGAGGAAAGGCAAGAGTTTACGAGTGATAGTAAAGACTTTGAATGTTGGGACTATGACAGGGAAGGGAAGAGAGTTGTTTGATATGATGCAGAGAAGGAAGGTGGATATACTGTGTGTAAAGGAGACCAGGTGGAAAGGTAGCAAGGCTAGAAGCTTAGGATCAGGGTTCAAATTGTTTTACCATGGTGTGGATAGGAAAAGAAATGGAGTAGGAGTTATTCTGAAAGAGAAGTTTGTAAGGAACACGTGGTGGGCAGGTTTGGTCTTCAGGACAGGAATGTAGAAGGACAGATGGTGGTGGACTTTGCAAAGAGGATGGAAATGGCAGTAGTAAATACTTTCTCCTGGAAGAGGCAGGAACATAAGGTAACATATAAGAGTGGAGGCAGAAGCACTTAGGTCGACTACATCTTGTGCGACGTGTAATCTGAAAGAGATCAGTGACTGCAAAGTGTTGGTAGGGGAGGTGTAGCCAGACAACACAGGATGGTGGTGTGTAAAATAACCCTGGTGGTGAGGAAAGTGAAGAGGACAAAGGCAGAGCAGAGGACAAAGTGGTGGAAGCTGAGAAAGGAAGAATGTTGTGTAGTCTTCAGGGAGGAGTTGAGACAGGCTATGGGTGGTCAGGAGGTGCTTTCAGTTGACTGGACAACTACAGCCAATTTGATCAGAGAGACAGGTAGGAGGGTACTTGGTGTATCATCAGGTAAGGGAAAAGTGGACAAGGAGAGTTGGTGGTGGAATGAGGAAGTCCAGGAGTGTATACAGGAAAAGAGGCTAGCTAAAAAGAAGTGGGACACTGAGAGGACTGAAGAGAGTAGACAGGAGTACAGGGAGATGCAGAGTAAGGTGAAGGTAGAGGTGGCAAAGGCCAAACAAAAAGCATTTGAGGACTTGTATGCTAGGCTTGACCGTAAGGAGGGAGAGGTGGATCTGTACAGGTTGGCAAGGCAGAGAGATAGAGATGGGAAGGATGTTCAGCAGGTTAGAGCGATTAAAGATAGAGATGGAAATGTACTGACAGATGCCAGGAGGGTGATGGGAAGATGGAAAAAGTACTTTAAGGAGTTGATGAATGAGGAAAACGAAAGATAACAAAGAATAGAAGAGGTGACTGTTGTGAAACAGGAAGTAGCAAATATTAGTAGAAGTGAGGTGAGAAGGGCGTTGAGGATGAAGAGTGGAAAGGCTGTTGGTCCTGATGACATACGTGTGGAGGTATGGAAGTGCTTAGGAGGGGTGGCAGTAGAGTTTCCGACTAGTTTGTTTAACAAGATCTTGAAGAGTAAGAGGATTCCAGAGGAATGGAGAAGAAGTATATTGGTGCCATTTTTTAAGAACAAGGGAGATGTGCAAAGCTGTGGCAATTATAGAGGTATAAAGCTAATGAGCCAGACAATGAAGCTGTGGGAAAGAGTAGTGGAAGCTAGGTTTAGGGCAGAGATGAGCATTTGTGAGCAGCAATATGGTTTCATGCCTAGAAAGAGTACATCAGATGCAGTATTTGCTTTGAGGATGCTGGTGGAGAAGTACAGAGAAGGTAATAAAGAGTTACATTGTGTCTTTGTAGATTTAGAGAAAGCGTACGACAGGGTGCCCGAGAGAGGAGCTGTGGTGTTGTATGAGGAAGTCTGGAGTGACAGAGAAGTATGTAAGAGTGGTGCAGGACATGTATGAGAGCTATAAGACCATGGTGAGATGTGCTGTAGGTGTGACAGAAGAGTTCAGGGTCTCTAAGCCCCTTTTGGTTTGCTCTGGTGATGGACAGGATGACAGATGAGGTTAGACAGGAGTCTCCATGGACTCTGATGTTTGCAGATGACATTGTGCTTTGTAGCGAGAGCAGGGAACAGGTGGAGGACAATTTGGAGAGGTGGAGGTATGCTCTGGAAAGCAGAGGAATGAAGGTTAGCCGCAGCAAGATACATGTGTGTGAATGAGAGGAACCCAAGAGGAATGGTTGTTGACTTCAGGAGGACACGAGGCGACCATTCTCCGCTGAGCATCAACGGCTCCTCTGTGGAGATTGTCGAAAACACTAAATTCCTGGGTGTCCACCTGGAGAAGGACCTCAACTGGTTCCTCAACACCAGCTCCCTACACAAGAAAGCCCAACAGCGTCTCTTCTTTCTGAGAAGACTGAGAAAGGCCCAGCTTCCACCACCGATCCTGATCACCTTCTATAGAGGGACTATCGAGAGCATCCTGAGCGGCTGCATCACTGTCTGGTTTGGGAATTGTGCCATATCGGACCGCAAAACCCTACAGCGGATAGTAAGGACAGCGGAGAAGATCATCGGGGTCTCTCTTCCCTCCATTGAAGACATCTACACCACACGCTGCATCCGCAAAGCCAACAGCATTGTGGCTGATCGGACACACCCCTCTCACACACACTTCACACTCCTGCCATCTGGAAAAAGGTACCGAAGCATTCGGGCACACACATCCAGACTGTGCAACAGCTTTTTTCCACAAGCCATCCGTCTCCTCAACAAAAAGGGACTGAACTGATAAACACACACACACACACACACACACACACACACACACACAAACATTATCACTCAGCTTAACTACTACAACTCAACTACATCAATACATCAAAACACTGTGACTGGACTGACAAATCAACACAAGCGCAGACACACTGACCCACACAAACTATCCTACACACATCTGTAAATGCCTCACTGTTTATCTCTTCTGCACAATATTCATTACTTTTTGCACAAATACCAATTCTTGCTGCTATGTTTTTACTACCTCAACACCATATTTTATGTCTTATGTTTTATGTTCTGATATGTCGTTGTCGTCGCACTGTCACTTTGTTGTTGCTCGTTTTGCACATTTGCACGTGCACTTTATGTTGTTGTCTGTTGTCTGGGAAAAAAAAACCTGTAGATAGTCTTTTAGTTAGTTAGTCTTTTTAGTTAGTTTTTTTTGTTAATTTATGTTGTAATTTATGTTAGGAATATCTGTCTTGTCTCTGCTAGCCAGCTAACTAGGCCTCCTAGCTAGCTAGTTTAGCTTCTCTGTTAATTTATGTTGTAAGTTTATGTTGCATGTAGCACCTTGGTCCTGGAGGAACGTTGTTTCGTTTCACTGTGTACTAACTGTATATGGTTGAAGTGACAATAAAGCCTACTTGAACTTGAACTTGAGGATCGGTGAGGCTACAGGGAGCAGAAGTAAAGAAGGTGCAGGATTTTAAGTACTTAGGGTCAACGGTCCAGAGCAACGGAGAGTGTTCAAAGGAGGTGAAGAGGCGGGTACAGGCAGGTTGAAATGGGTGGAGAAAAGTGTCAGGTGTGTTGTGCGATAAAAGAGTATCAGCGAGAGTGAAAGGAAAGGTGTACAGGACAGTGGTGAGACCAGCAATGCTCTAAAAGAAGAAAAGACAGGAGGCAGAGTTGGAGGTAGCAGAGCTAAAGATGTTGAGGTTCTCTTTGGGAGTGACAAGGATAGATAGGATCAAGAATGAGTTTATCAGAGGGACAACCCATGTTAGATGTTTTGGAGATAAAGTCAGAGAGGCCAGATTGAGGTGGTTTGGACATGTTCAGAGGAGAGATGGTGAATATATCGGTAGAAGGATGCTGAGGTTAGAACTGCCAGGCAGGAGGTCTAGAGGAAGACCAAAGAGGAGATTTACGGATGCAGTAAGAGAGGACATGAAGTTAGTTGGTGTGAGAGAAGAGGATGCAGAGGATAGGGTTAGATGGAGGCAGACGATTCGCTGTGGCGACACCTGAAAGGGAACAGCCCAAAGACGAAGAAGAAGATATTTAGGCTTTGCAGAAACTTTGGGGAAAAAACTGTTTGTATTTGATCGCAAAAAAATAGGGTAAATTATGTTAATTTTATGTTAATATGGTAAATTAACTAATGTTGAGTCTGTATTTTTGACCTTAAGGACAAAGTTGTCCATTTTCCTTTAAAATTTTATTTTTTTAGGATTCATACAGTGAGAACCTTTTTTTTTTTCTTTTTATTTTTGTGGGTCACGTGATTTTTTTTTATGTAAAAGATCTCCAGAATACTGTTGAAAGAAAAGTTGA
>NC_071120.1:590000-610000 GCF_024256425.1 Clarias gariepinus | reverse complement strand
ATGTGCATTCATTGCTGCCATGTCGATCATGTTATAGAACACGGCAATTGGCCAGCGCCGTGTTCCTGTGCGGACAGTGTACTCCCGCACCATCTGGTCCATCACATCCACGCCACACTTTGTGGTGTTGTAAAGGGTGACAGTGTTTGGCTTCCTTTTGGTGGTATTATCAGTCTGAACCACGCTGTGCATGCTGCTAAGAATATAGACGGTCTTCTTCCGTTTGGCCGCATATGTCATCAGCGTGGCAGCAGTGGTTGAAAACGCCTAAGAAATAAGATAAATTATTTTCATAGAACTTTTACACACAATGACACACTTGGAGGGCAGGTTTTTCAACATAGACTAGAATGCATTCTCTGAAGACTTGTTAGGTGTCACTCCCCTTCAGACCAGTACGAGTGGAGAAGATATTTACCTTGCAATTAAAAAGATGTTAAAAAGGAGAGGAATCGAGCCAAAATAAGTGGTCTCAATAACCACAGATGGAGCCCCCGCTATGATAGGGAGAGAGAAAGGAGCTGTAGCAAGACTAAAAAACGGCCAATCCTGAGCTCATAGCTTACCATTGCATTATTCATCAGTCTGTCCTCTGTGCCTCCCTGTCAAATGAGCATGCTGAGGTGATGAATACAATGATGAAAATGATAAATTTTCTCAGTTCATCCTCTTCCTACCAGCATCGCATGCTTAGGGAATTCCTCAGAGAAGTTGATGCTGATGATCTTTTGCTGGACAACAACGTGAGATGGCTCAGCAAAGGCAGGGTGTTGTCACGCTTTTGGTTAATCAGGAGGGAAGTAGCGTCTTTCCTGGCACAGGTAGCAAGTCAGAAAGCAAAATAATTTTCTGACTTTTTAGAAAATGAGAAACACATGGATAATGTGGCCTTTTTCGTTGATATCACTTCACATCTGAATGAACTGAATATAGGGCTACAGGGTAAAGGACAATTCGGTTTGTGAACTGATGACAGCTGTCCGCTCCTTTCAAATGAAACTTGAGGTGTTCATGGAAAATTTGCAGGCAGACAGTGCACACTTCCCAACAGTACAGGAACAGGTTCAGGGACAGAGAGATGTGTTGTCTTTTGTTGACTTTATTGATAAGCTGATTGTAAACTTTAGCAATCGTTTCGACAACTTCAGCTTTGGACAGCATCTCACTATGTTCATTCAGAACCCATTTTTTATCACAGATGTCAGGGGGTTCTCAAAGGAAGTCACATAGCACTTTAAATGGGCAAATGTTGGGCATCTCCGGATGCAATTGGTTGTTCCCTTTCAAAGGCTACACTCGATGCTACGTGAAAACGCTATGGGAAACATCTTGTCATGTTGCCGGTTGTGAAGCATGTGTGTATCAAACACGGCAAATTTTTGGCTTTTATAACCTTGGTGGGTGACGTCATCTGATAAGACGCACCTGCAGGTTATAAATAGGAGTGAACCGAAAACATTTCTCAGATTCTTGTCTTCACCTAGTTGTGAGCGTGTTGTGCAAACCAGCAAAATAAGTGTTTAACTCACCGATAATGGCAGAGTTTTAAACAAGATGTCCCTCCGTGTGTATAATCCATATTGGAAGGCGATCTCTACACTTTACTGCTTTGATTAAGTGCTACTGTACGCGCGCGCCCCGCATTCCTGGAGAAGCTTCGAGCCGCCGAACATTCCTGGGGCTTAAACTCGTGCATCCGGCAGAGCAGTGAGAGATGGATTTAAAAACTCCTTTCTATCGCGTTCTCATCGTATCGGTAAATTCCTCTGTCCACTCTCAAGCGCGCCCTGGCGCTTCTTGTGAATGTCATGCCACAACCGGCAACATGACAAGATGTTTCCCATAGCGTTTTCACGTAGCATCGAGTGTAGCCTTTGAAAGGGAACAACCAATTGCATCCGGAGATGCCCAACATTTGCCCATTTAAAGTGCTATGTGACTTCCTTTGAGAACCCCCTGACATCTGTGATAAAAAATGGGTTCTGAATGAACATAGTGAGATGCTGTCCAAAGCTGAAGTTGTCGAAACGATTGCTAAAGTTTACAATCAGCTTATCAATAAAGTCAACAAAAGACAACACATCTCTCTGTCCCTGAACCTGTTCCTGTACTGTTGGGAAGTGTGCACTGTCTGCCTGCAAATTTTCCATGAACACCTCAAGTTTCATTTGAAAGGAGCGGACAGCTGTCATCAGTTCACAAACCGAATTGTCCTTTACCCTGTAGCCCTATATTCAGTTCATTCAGATGTGAAGTGATATCAACGAAAAAGGCCACATTATCCATGTGTTTCTCATTTTCTAAAAAGTCAGAAAATTATTTTGCTTTCTGACTTGCTACCTGTGCCAGGAAAGACGCTACTTCCCTCCTGATTAACCATTGAATAAACATCCTCTCTTGCTTCTGCGGAGATGGTAATAGCCTCTAAGCACTTAAAAAATTAATTAATTAAAATAAATAAATGAATAAATAAATAAAAACATAGACGGCAGGTTCTGCCGGGTGGCCAGGGGGCGGAGCTTTAACGACGCTCTCTCCCCTTTTCTTAGCAATCTCCACATGAGTTAACCCTTTCATGGAGTAAGCTGTATTCATCCCGTGTTTTCCTGCCATCAACTTATTTATTTATTTATTTAAATATAGTTGAGGTAGAAGCGCGGAGTTATATGATGACACCCAGATAGAAGAGACGCTTCCAGGATATCTCTCTTCTGGGACATCATCCTTCCTGAAAAGCTATTACTTCCTTTCAAGCTGTGTAGACTTTTCATCTTCCCTGGAGGGAAAAGCTTTTCAGGCAGCAGGTCAGGTTGGTGCTCCATTGCACACCATGGCGGTTTTGCACGCCTACCAGGCTGACCTGATGAGAGATTGGGTACTGGCGGGGCTTTTCAAGGTAGGGCATATTGGACTTACGCCGGGCCACAGACTTGTCTCTTCGTGCAACAAAGCAGACGGCTCGTGCTATCGGCCGTTTTATGGCTGCGATGGTTTTCGCGGAGAGGCACTTCTGGTTGAATCTCAGGGGCATCAAGGAGAAGGATTGTGTATTCCTCCTCGATGCCCCATCTCGCCTCCCGGCCTACTTGGCGATGTCGTTAACTCGGTCGCAACTAGGTTCATAATTCCTTCCCCGCCGTGCTCAAGAGTCGGGACTGTCGGCCACCCAGTCTCGACCGGGTCTGACTGTTGTAAGGCGTGAAACACACAAGGAGAGTGTTTTTGAGCTGGGCACCCCCTCGCAAGATTGGGGTGCATCACGCAATCCACCTCAAAAGAGGTCAGACTGGCATATTGTCTTCACAAAGAAGCCCTGAGGTTCATGTGCCCAGGACCGTGGGGGGTGGCCCCCCAATGGGGAGAGGCACGCAGAATTCCTTTCAAAGAATGAAGTGTTCTCCCTGGCACACCCAGGAGATCGGTGTTCTTGCTCCGCCGCCACGGGTGTTTCGTGCAACTCCAGTCTCCAATAAAATGTTAGTTCTTTGTTTTTTTTCCTGCCATGTTTCAGGATGCCAAACATCTAACATCCCCCCGCCGTTTAACCAAGCCGCCGAGACTTTGCCCCTTTCCGAGTAACTGGCAGCGTGGAAGCTACTGCCAAGTATATCTCCTTGTGTACTAAACACTGTACAGAGAAACTACAGGATTCAGTTCTCACATCACCCTCCGCGTTTCAATGGCGTGGTCTCCTCTTCCATGAAACCGGAAAGTGCGCATCTGCTGACATAAGTTGCTGGGAAATGGGGCCATGTAACATGTTCTCCTACCAGACAGAGAGTCAGGCTACTACATTCTGTATTTTTTGGTTTCCAAGAGGAACGGGGGGCTGCGTCCAATTTTTTAGATTTTGCGGGCTTTACCGCTATCTAAAAATAAATCAATGGAAATATTGCCACAACACAGGAGGTTCCTGAGGTTCGCTTTTGGGGGGCGAAGCTTAACAGTATCTGGACAACATTTTTGGGTGTCACATGGAATTTGAGCGTAAGGGGGCACAACTGTCTCCCGCTCGTGTCGAATCCATTCTCAACACCTTAAAGGAAATCAAACTAGACCAGAAAGTGACCATCACTTTCAGAGATCTTAGCTCTCATGGCAGCTGTATCCACGGTGACACCTTTGGGCCTTCTGCACATGAGAGCATTTCAGTTGTGGCTAAGAACCAGGGGATTTCACTCTAGGGCCAATCCCCAATAAGGGCTATGCGCCAGGTGCTTCGTACCCTTTCTATGTGGTTCAGACCCCGGTTTCTGACTCTGGGTCCCACTCTAAGCTCGTCTTGTCGTCGCAGATGCTAACGGCAGACGCTTCCCTCATGGGCTGGGTGCGGTCTTAGATGACCATCTAGCCCAAGGGAGCTGGAGAGGCCATCTTTTTGCGCGGCACATCAATTGCCTCAAAATGATGGCTCTATTTTGGGCCCTAAAGCACTTCCTCTAGCAGTTGAGACTACCATGTCCTAGTGCGGGTGGACAACACTATGGCAGTCTCATATATTAATCGCCAGGGCAGACTGTGCTCGCGCCGCTAAATAGCTAGCGCACCAGGTTCCTGTCCCTCAGGGCGATTTACATTCTGGGAAAATTTCATGTAGCGGAGGTGGACCTCTTTGCCTCGCAAGATCAGCAAATGGCCCCCTTACTACTCTCTGACTTCCAGCCCCTGCGTCTGGACGCCTTGGCGGTCCCTGAACAGGACCAACTAAGTCAAGCTGGTCTTCCAGCCAGCGTAATTAAGACTATTTTAAGTGCTAGGGCTGCCTCCCCTAGAAGAGCTTATGCCCTGAAATGGAATGTATTTGAAAGTTGGTGCATGACGAAGCAGGTAGACCCAGTCCACTGCCGAATTGTTTCAGTGCTGGAGTTTCTGCAGGAAAAATGTTTTCCTCGGGCTTGTGCCCCCTTGTTGAACCACTAGAGTCAGCGCCTCAGGTTTCTGACCCTCAAGATGTTTTTTCTAAATGGTGTTACCTCTCCAAGATGATCAGAGATCTGTCAATCTCCCCATCCTGCCTAGACTTTGCCCCTGGGCTAGTCAGGGCCATTTTGCATCCTCACTAACTATCTTCCAAAAGTTCCATTCCCAACATGCACCTTATTGTTTTTGAAGCCTCCTGTCCTCCGCCTTTACAGCTTGGAAGCAGGAGAGACTTCACTCATTGTGTCCAGTACGTGCTCTTCAGATTTACGTCTACCGCGTTGGACAGTGGCGTAAGTCAGAGCAGCTTTTACATGTTTTGGGGCCACAAGCTGCGTGAGAGATGCTATTGCCCTCTCCTATGAGGCGCGTGGGCTCACTTCCCCTCTAGAAATCAGGGCTCATTCAACCTGGGGAATCGCCTCATCTATTGCACTAGCAAGAGGTATTTCCTTGCAGCAAGTGTGTGACGCGGAGGATTGGTCCTCTCCGCACACATTTGCCAATATGCATCCTATTGTTTTGAAGCCTTCTGTCCTCCGCCTTTACAGCTTCGGAGCAGGAGAGACTTCACTTACTGTGTCCAGTACGTGCTCTTCAGATTTACGTCCACCACATCAGCTAGTGGTGTAAGTTAGAGCAGCTTTTACATGGTCTGGGGCCGCAACGGGGGGGCCAGAGTCAGCTACCTAGATAAAGCTACACGCTACACTACCTTGGAGTCCAGACACTTGCAGTGCAGCGGCGTTGGCACTCTCGTTCCCATAGCGTTTTCACGCAGCATCGAGTGTAGCCTTTGAAAGGGAACGTCTCGGGTTACTTTGCTGTAACCCTGTTCCCTGAAAAGGCATGAACGAGATGCTGCGTCCCAATGCCGCACTGCCTACGTGACCGGACGTCCGTTCAGACAAATCAATCTAAGGAATGTTTCCGGTTCACTCCTATTTATAACCTGCAGGTGCGTCTTATCAGATGACGTCACCCACCGAGGTTATAAAAGCAAAAAATTTGCCGTGTTTGATACACACATGCTTCACAACCGGCAACATGACAAGATGTTTCCCATAGCTGGCTTTAAGTGGTCCCTGAAACAGCTTTCCCAGGTTTGAGGAAAGTAGTCCTACACATTTTGACAATGTTTGGCTCCACATACATCTGCGAGGCAGCGTTCTCAACAATGAACATAATCAAAACTAAATATCGTTCCAGAGTCACCAATGAGCACCTTCAGATGTGTATGAGGATTGCCCTGACTAGCAAGTCAAGCTAGAGCTCAATTTTCTCACTAAGCAAAAAAGTGGGCAAGTGGGGCATAAAAGGGGAACAAAATGATATTCTAAATCTGTTCAGGTGTTAAGATGTGTTATTTGTAATTATTTGTTTAATTGGTAGCGATTGTTTTGTCAAGATGTAAAACAAAAAGTGAAATTCAAGCTTTTTCTCCCTTTATTGTATTTTTGTGAAATTAAGCACTTTATTTGAATATACACGATTTTCAAATTTCATTTATTTTGAAATGCAGCCCTACTTTTATTTAATTAATGAGAGACCATTATAATATCTACAGTCATACATATATGTTTGGTTATGTTACATGACAATAAATCAGTCAAAAGGTTTTTGAATTGTACTGAATTCATTTGATTTGGCAGTCAGGGTTTTATTACTTGCAGATGTCTAAGACTTAATTATATAATAAAAAGTTTTATATATAAGCTATTACACTAACTTGTTAGACATTATGATCTTCCGGACTTTTGCTTCAAAAAAAAAATTCTGACTGGACCTCTTTAAACTTTAGTTGAATACCCCTGCTCTACACACTCTCACTGTACACTCTACACTACACACACTCTCACTACACACTCTCATTGTACACTACACACACTCACTCTCACCACTGGTAAGTGAGAGGACAAAGTGTGAAAGAGGGAATCAGGTGTTTGTGGGTGGATGAGATGGGGTGAAGCGTGTGTGTGTGAGTGTGTGTGTGTGTGTGTGTGTGTGTGTGTGTTCCCTTCACCCCTGCAGCAGTCAGATTAATACACACACTGGAGAAGAGTGCAGGACTCTCACTGTATTTTACATTTAAGGATAAAAATCATCTTTATAGTTTTGTTCTTGATATAAAGTGTTTATTCTCTCTTTCAGATCCTGGATCAGCTGCTAGCTTTCCTTTTTATGCGACGCTTCATCAGTCTGTGACTCTCCCATGTGAAGCTCAGTGTTCTGGTCGGGCCAAATGGGCCTTGGACAGTAATCGAGACGTCGTCTTCGCTCAGTGTGATCAGACATCATGTACATCAGTGCAGAAGGGGTTTAACATGTCTTATGATCAGTTTAAGAAGGGAGATCTCTCTCTCACCATCACTAATCCTGATTACAGTATGAGGAAGACGTACACGTGTGAGTGTGATTACTCAGACTACGTTACTGTGAACCTCAGAATCTCCCGTAAGTGTGTTTATCTCTTCTACTGCTGATAAATCCTTCACTCTCAATTATTGTGTTCACACACACACACACACACACACTTAAGGGCTGTTCAGAAGTTACCAGTGAAGTCACACACACTGGGGGCGGAGTTTATATGAAACAGGGGCGTGTCTCAGTTACTCTTGATTCTGATACTGAATTTAAACTCATGTTTCTTGCATTATATCAGCTCTACTGAGGAGCGGTGTGAGATCCAGCGCCACCATCTGACAGTCTGATGGAACAACAATATATCACACTGTGTATGTGTGTACATGCTCACCGTTCACTTTATTAGAGACACCTGTACATTCCATACATGCTGCATGACACAATCATATAAACAGTCATGATGTTCTGCAGTGCTATTGTCTGTGCTGCTGAGTAATGCGTGTGGAAATCATTTTATTCTATTAAACCTGTGATTAAATTACAACTAGCATTGTTCATGCACTAATATACTGACAATAAACTAGAGTACTTTTAGATTTCTTTCAACACTCGCCATCATCTCATTCATAAATCAGCATATTATATATTTAACTTTTTATTATTTATTATACTACATTTGACAGCAAAGTATAAAATGTTCTCTTTCTAACTCCAGAGTTTTATCCCTGATTATTTTTATTTTTTGTTTTGTTTGTGCCAACAGTTGGGTACAAATACACTACTGACTAACCTCATCTCTAACACTGAGCTAACCTTTATACTTTAGTTGTGACTCCACTGAATCCAGCTGAATGTTTTTTCTCCTCAGCCGTGTCCTCAGCAGTTCAGATGCGTCCTGGTGAAGATCTGAAGCTGGATGTGTCCGTACCAGAACCAGTGGAGGTGATTTATAGAAGCAGAGACTCAGCTGATGATGTACAGATCTGCACTGTGACTGACAGAACACTACAGTGTAAATCTGAATACACACCCAGAACATCACTCAGTTACCCAGAGCTCACACTGAGACACATGGAGAGAAGTGAGAGTGGAACTTACACCATCCGGAACCTGGACTATAAAGAAGACATCCGTGTGTATGATGTCTCTGTGTCACACACGTCCCTGTTTGGTGTGTATGGAGTGAAATGCATTATTAAAAATCTAATAGTATCATGTTTAGAAACGGATTGAAATGCTAAAATCTATGTGTGTGTGTGTGTGTGTGTGTGTGTTGTAGAAGCTGTACCCCACTGGGCCATTAGGGTGATGGCAATGCTGGCTGCGTTTGTGGTGATGTTCTGTGCCATGTGGCTGTGGTTTATTAATAGAGTCTACTGTAACTGTTATAACCACTTTAGTTCAGAACCCTGAAACCTGTGGACTCCTGAGTGGTGCAGCAGAAACGATGGGGTCAGGAGCCATGAGACAGAAAACTGTCTCTCCTCTGTCAATCACAGCAACACACGCCAGTCATGGGCATCTGTAAGCTCAAGGAGCAGCAAGTCAAAGAGTCATGGTGGACACATTAGTGTGGATCAGGAAGGAAACCTGAAACCCCAATCCCACATCTTCTGTTGTTTGTTCTTGGACAATTTCCACAAAACAACCACTCATGGCTTGTGCTGTAACCCAAAAGTAGTCTTATTGATTAAAACTGAAGACTTATTAAGACTTTAAAGGACTTATAAAGACTTGTTCAATGAAAGCGATAACATACCAAGATTACTGATTAAAGACAAAGTCTTACCCAAACTTACAAAGACTTTATGATTGAAGCACAAGACTTTCAAAGACATGGTGAGACAAACAAATTCTTTGTTATTAATGAAACAGTCACTGTAAGTCTTCCTAAGTGTTCATGTCTTGTTCTTCAATCAACAAATCAAATTTCAAAGTCAATTACAAAGTCTTTCTAAGTCTCTGTTTCACTCATCTAGTAATCTTGGGTCTGCATAAGTCATGTCTTTAAGGTATATGTTTTTGTAATACGTCAGAAGTCTTCACGGGCCTTGTTCTTTGCAGACTCATAAAGTCTGTTACACATGCTGTGTCGAGAGGAGGTGTAACTTAGAGGAAAGACCCATCTGCTCTCTTCTGCATACATGAGCTTACAGACGCCCAATGTTGCCTAGTGTCACTGTGATTAACAGGAGAGAGTGTGTATGCCCCTCTCTCCCAGACATCTGCCTTCTCTGCTCCTGGCCACCATTATGGGAATTAAACACACCACATTTAGCTTTATTGGTCATTAAACAAGATTTTTATTTACATTTATATCTGAGTTTAAACAAATCTACAGAGAGTCACGTATTTGTCTACGTATTTATGTAGAAACTGCTTTAAAGGAATAAAATAATCAGATAATGTATAATTCTGAATTATTAAGTTATAATAAAAAGAAGTCATAATTATTCTATCTTTTAAATGATCTATTGCCAATGCAATGCATTTCTGTAGCATACCAAATGAAACTTGGAGTTTGGAGCCCCCTCTGGTGGAAATGTGTCACTGCAGGTAATAATACTCAGTTTTACTTCACTGAATACTGACACTGGCTTTATCTTATTGTTCTGTAACATGTCAGTACATCTCATGTGTACTTCACAATAACACATTCATATAAAAATCTTGTGTTAGTGAATAACATATTTCTGCCCATTTTCACTTTTCACATGAAAGCCAGTGATTTATGTTTATTATATTAATATGTGTCCTGTTTATAACTTTATATTTAATATTTTAGATTAACATGTGTGCTTGTACACTCTCCTGTCATGTACATTTTGAGCTGAAACCCATCCGTGTGCATGTTTAAGTATAATGAGCTGTATAATTAAAATACATTAATATTAACAGAGTCGCCTCTCACCTGAGGATTAAACTGTCTGTAATAATCTGATCTGTGTTACAGTTACATTTATATTGTATTATATCTTAATCTGGACAATGGTATTAATTATAATTACATGGGCATGATTAATTATATATATATAAATTCATGTTTTTAATTTAGTTATTATAAAAACCCATTCACTTATATTAGTTTTAACTCACTGATATATGATCAGTTAAATCTTTAAAATGTCTTTCTTTCTTTGTTTAAGGTGTGTTTTACCTCTGGATTAATTAAATACATTCTCAGCAGATGTGTGTGTGTGTGTGTGTGTGTGTGGAAACAGTAATCTGCGGTTTCTTTCACTACAGGATTAAATAAATCAATCCTCAGTAGTTGTTATTGTGGTTGTTATAGTGAAGCCCCGCCCCTCCCCCCGCCCCCACACTAACGGAAAGCCTGAACCCCCCCCCTCCTCCCCCCGCCCCCTCCGGCTCCGCCCTGTTTCCCGGGTTTAAGGATTCCTGGTGATGAGACTCTCGGGAACCGAATCTGAATCGACTCTCTGAACTCTGAACTGATTCTTCACTCAAAACAGAGGAGAAAAAAAAGGAAATAATATAAATAAATAAAAATAACTTCAGGATTTAATTATTACACTTTATTATCGCTTTTATAATCAGTAATATGAATAAGAAGTGATGTTGGTCTTGTATGTGTACTCTATTTAAATATTTATTATCTCACCAGGTGAAGAAGTGAAATGTCAGACAGGATCAAGTTTTTCATAATATTTAACACAATCATTTTATTTGTACATACACATTTATATTTTTATCAGATAAAAAGAAACACGTGCTGAAGACGATTTCGTGCCCTTTTATGCCGTAGTGTCTGTAACTTTTTCAAATTTAAATCTTTCAATGATCCTAACTGTCATCAGATGAAACTTGACCGATTTAGATTTCACAAGAAAAGACTTAAACCTAAAAAAGTGTATTATTCTGAAATAAAAAGTTGTTAAGATATTGCAGGATGAATTGAACATGGTTACAGACACTACAGATTTATAGCTTTTTAAGCTTTTACCGAAAATGTTGTGGGGCATCGATACTCATAAAGAAATATGAATCATTTACATTTTAAATGATTATTGTTTAAAGCGAGACAGTATGAGGCTGAAAACTGGCCCTTTTTAGGGCTCATATAAAATTATCTCTCCAAAATGACTGAAGTTATTTGTAATTTTTTGGGAAGCAATATTGGTCACTTCATGTTGCATAAACTTTAGAAGTAGCTTCAGTGACACACACATTTCTCTATTATATGTATAACATAATCAGGAAAAGAAAACTATATGACTTATATTACATTGTCATAATATTATCATATACAGTATAGCAATATATATATATATATATATATATAACATATATCGATACATTTTATATTAAAATATTTATACAAGTTATTCTTTTTCTTTTCCTGAAGTATGTATACACACACACACACACACACACACACACACCTACATATATATTTTGAATTTAGGAGAAATATTGTCAGCAGTTCATTTCACCAACACATGCACCTTTAAGAAAAGAAAACACACAAGAAAATGATCATGCTGCAGCGGTCTTATTTTTTTGTCTTATTTTTTTCCAGAGCTGTGTGTCTGTATACTCACTACTCCCAATACGTTAGGGATATTGTAAGAGACTTAGTGGATGTCATACATACGGTGTTTGGGACAGGGAGGTGATTATATTGGGGTGATGGACACACACACCTCATTTTGTGTTTTCCATGTAATGGTCTCATTGTGTACAGGTGTGCCTTATACTGGGCCCAATCCCAAAACACAACCTTTTTTAATGTGGCATCAATTTCAACATTCTGTGGGTATAAAAAGCTGGTATTGTCAGTAAGTCATTCCAAGTTTATCATTCAAACAGCCATGAACACACGACGTCACTTAACGGACGAGCGACGCCACCCGGCCATGGCGCGCCCTCGGGTCGATGCCAGGCGGTCAGATGTCGTTCGTGAACTTGGTGTGTCTCAAAGTGTCACCAGCAGACTCGCATCAAGACACAGAACTACTGGAAGAGTTCATGACAGACCCAGGAGTGGAGCTTCACGAGTGACAGACCGCAACGATGATCAGTACCTAAGGACCTACAGTATGCACTCAGACATCGTTATGTAACTGCCACACAGCTGCAGGCACGTTTATGAGATGTGAGGGGTACTAGGGTTTCCAGACAAACCATTCGCAACCGACTCCACTGCTTTGGCTTGAATCCCAGATGACCGTTGCAGGTGACTCCACTGACACCAAGACACCACCGTAAACGTCTGCAGTGGGCACAAGACCATGTGACCTGGACAACCATCCTGTTCAGTGATGAGTGTCGGGTCACCTTGCACAGGAGATGGCGATACGTTGAGGTCAACATGGTCCCCAGGGTTTGCTTTGGTGGAGGATGTACAACAGTCTGGTCAGGCACCACCAGTCAGCGCAAAACAGATTTGGTTATTGTACATGGCACAGTCACTGCACGTTCTCACCTCAGAGACATCATAGAACCCATCATCATCATCCCCCAATTCCACCAGCACACCCCCAACTTCATGGATGATGATGCTCCACCACATCGTGGCAGAGTTGTCACAGCTCGACTTCAGGAAGTTGGAGTGTCTTCAGGATGTATGGTCTGGCCATCAATGTCACCTGACCTGAACCCCATAGAGCACGTCTGGGACCAGTTGAAGCAGAGACTGGGTGATCGTACCCCACCCCCACGGGATCTTGTTGAAGAGTGGAATGCATTGCCTCAGAACAACATCATGAGGCTAGTGAGGAGCATGAGACGTCGCTGTCAAGCTGTCACTGCGGCAAATGGTGGAAACACCCCGTTGCTGACATTGTGAATCTTCGTTATTTGGGGCTATCCCTGTTATTGTCTACATTTTGGGGTAATAAATATTAAACTCATGAAAATGGTGTTATTAGTAATATCAAAGGGAACTTTTACTTATTTCATTCAGATTCAGAGTGAATAGGAAAAGCACTCATGTAAATAACAATATCCCTTAAACTTGTTGTGATATACAGTATATATATCACTGGAGTTTATAATCACACTACAGAGGGTTCTGTATCCTCATGTGTAATGTTTATATTTTAGATACACTGTATCACTTGTTAGAGTCGGATCAGTGGGAGTCGGTTCTCCTCACAGTGAGTCGGTTCAGTGAGTCGGTTGAGTGACTCGGCTCCTGTAAGGTCCTCCTCCTGATCCAGACTCCGGGACACTGGGATGTGTGTGTGTGTGTGTGTGAGCAGTGTGTGTGTATGAGTGTGTGTTCGGATAAGGCGCTGATCTCCGCTGACGATGCCGCGGTCCTGATGTTCCCGGAGTGTGTGACCGAGGTGAGGAGTGTGTGTGTGTGTGTGTGTGTGTGTTCCCGGACCCCAGGACACCGGAGTGTGTGTGTGTGAGTGTGTGAGAGAGCGGACCGGGAGGAACCGTGTGTGTGTGTGTGTGTGTGTGTGTGAGAGAGCCGTGTGCACACTGACTCAGTACTGCGGCACACCAGGCCTCACACACACACACACACACACACACAGCTTTAATCACAAACAACATTTATATAATAACTACACACACACACACACACACACACACTGTGTCGCTTAACGATGTTTATTAGTTTGTTTGTTTGTTTATCCCGCGCGCTACAGGCTGTAAATACACTGTAACACATTTATTCATTTATAATAATAATAATAATGTGTTATTGTGTTACTGTAATAGTGTGTGTGTGTGTGTGTGTGTGTGTGTTGAGGTTCTGACTGTAGATACACGTTATACAGTTCGATACAAAATGTGTGTGTGTGTGTGTGGTGCTCAGGCCGCTCGCGCGCGCGCGTGTGTGTGTGTGTAGTGTTGGTGCTGTTACAGTTATAAATCAGTATCGCGATACTAACACACTCTGATACACACTCTCATATCATGCTCTGTGTGTGTGTGTGTGTAAAAATCCTCTCATGACTGTTAAAGTGATCAGAGAGCACAGTGTGTGTGTGTGTGTGTGTGTGAGACCCTGAAAGTGAGGGTGTGAGTGTGTGGGGGTGTTTAGTACACTGGCGTTTCTGTCTACATTGGGCGATGGACACACACACACACACACACACACATGGACACACACACTGTTTCTGTGGTAGTTACTAACATGGTCGGGTTGCCAGGTTGTATCTGAGCACCTGGTGGTGAGGGGACTCGAACCCATCACCTTCTGGTCTACAGTCGACACTCTGCCCTGTGTAGTGCACTAGAGTGTGTTAACCTCAGTCCTGAAGTCTGTGTACTGTACAGCTCTCGCTACACGCACTGTACAGCTCTCGCTACACACGCACTGTACAGCTCTCGCTACACACGCACTGTACAGCTCTCGCTACACGCACTGTACAGCTCTCGCTACACACGCACTGTACAGCTCTCGCTACACACACACTGTACAGCTCTCTCTACACGCACTGTACAGCTCTCGCTACACACACACTGTACAGCTCTCTCTACACGCACTGTACACTGTACACACACTGTACAGCTCTCTCTACACGCACTGTACAGCTCTCGCTACACACACTGTACAGCTCTCGCTACACACACACTGTACAGCTCTCTCTACACGCACTGTACAGCTCTTGCTACACACACTGTACAGCTCTCGCTACACACACTGTACAGCTCTCGCTACACGCACTGTACAGCTCTCGCTACACACGCACTGTACAGCTCTCGCTACACACGCACTGTACAGCTCTCGCTACACACGCACTGTACAGCTCTCGCTACACACGCACTGTACAGCTCTCGCTACACACACACTGTACAGCTCTCTCTACACGCACTGTACACTGTACACACACTGTACAGCTCTCTCTACACGCACTGTACAGCTCTCGCTACACACACTGTACAGCTCTCGCTACACACACACTGTACAGCTCTCTCTACACGCACTGTACAGCTCTCTCTACACGCACTGTACACTGTACACACACTGTACAGCTCTCTCTACACGCACTGTACAGCTCTCGCTACACACACTGTACAGCTCTCGCTACACACACACTGTACAGCTCTCGCTACACACACTGTACAGCTCTTGCTACACACACTGTACAGCTCTCTCTACACGCACGGTACAGCTCTCTCTACACGCACTGTACAGCTCTCGCTACACGCACTGTACAGCTCTCTCTACACACACTGTACAGCTCTCTCTACACACACTGTACAGCTCTCTCTACACGCACTGTACAGCTCTCTCTACACGCACTGTACAGCTCTCGCTACACGCACTGTACAGCTCTCGCTACACACACACTGTACAGCTCTCGCTACACACACACTGTACAGCTCTCGCTACACACACACTGTACAGCTCTCTCTACACGCACTGTACACTGTACACACACTGTACAGCTCTCTCTACACGCACTGTACAGCTCTCGCTACACACACTGTACAGCTCTCGCTACACACACACTGTACAGCTCTCGCTACACACACTGTACAGCTCTTGCTACACACACTGTACAGCTCTCTCTACACGCACGGTACAGCTCTCTCTACACGCACTGTACAGCTCTCGCTACACACACACTGTACAGCTCTCTCTACACACACTGTACAGCTCTCTCTACACGCACTGTACAGCTCTCGCTACACGCACTGTACAGCTCTCGCTACACACACACTGTACAGCTCTCGCTACACACACACTGTACAGCTCTCTCTACACGCACTGTACAGCTCTCTCTACACGCACTGTACAGCTCTCGCTACACACGCACTGTACAGCTCTCGCTACACGCACTGTACAGCTCTCTCTACACGCACTGTACAGCTCTCTCTACACGCACTGTACAGCTCTCGCTACACACACACTGTACAGCTCTCGCTACACACACATGTACAGCTCTCGCTACACGCACTGTACAGCTCTCGCTACACGCACTGTACAGCTCTCGCTACACGCACTGTACAGCTCTCGCTACACACACACTGTACAGCTCTCGCTACACGCACTGTACAGCTCTCGCTACACGCACTGTACAGCTCTCGCTACACGCACTGTACAGCTGTCGCTACACACACACTGTACAGCTCTCGCTACACGCACTGTACAGCTCTCGCTACACGCACTGTACAGCTCTCGCTACACACGCACTGTACAGCTCTCTCTACACACACTGTACAGCTCTCTCTACACGCACTGTACAGCTCTCGCTACACGCACTGTACAGCTCTCGCTACACGCACTGTACAGCTCTCGCTACACGCACTGTACAGCTCTCGCTACACGCACTGTACAGCTCTCGCTACACACGCACTGTACAGCTCTCGCTACACACGCACTGTACAGCTCTCGCTACACACGCACTGTACAGCTCTCGCTACACACACACTGTACAGCTCTCGCTACACACGCACTGTACAGCTCTTGCTACACACGCACTGTACAGCTCTTGCTACACACGCACTGTACAGCTCTCGCTACACACGCACTGTACAGCTCTCGCTACACACGCACTGTACAGCTCTCGCTACACAGACTGTACACTGTACACACTGTACAGCTCTCGCTACACAGACTGTACACTGTACACACTGTACAGCTCTCGCTACACACGCACTGTACAGCTCTCGCTACACACGCACTGTACAGCTCTCGCTACACACGCACTGTACAGCTCTCGCTACACACACACTGTACAGCTCTCGCTACACAGACTGTACACTGTACACACTGTACAGCTCTCGCTACACACACACTGTACAGCTCTCGCTACACACACACTGTATAGCTCTCGCTACACACACTGTACAGCTCTCGCTACACACACACTGTACTGCTCACGCTACACACGCACTGTACAGCTCTCGCTACACACGCACTGTACAGCTCTCGCTACACACGCACTGTACAGCTCTCGCTACACACGCACTGTACAGCTCTCGCTACACACGCACTGTACAGCTCTCGCTACACACGCACTGTACAGCTCTCGCTACACACACTGTACAGCTCTCGCTACACACACTGTACAGCTGTCGCTACACACACACTGTACAGCTCTCGCTACACACACTGTACAGCTGTCGCTACACACACACTGTACAGCTCTCGCTACACAGACTGTACACTGTACACACACTGTACAGCTCTCGCTACACACACACTGTACAGCTCTCGCCACACACACACTGTACAGCTCTCGCTACACGCACTGTACAGCTCTCGCTACACACACACTGTACAGCTCTCGCTACACGCACTGTACAGCTCTCGCTACACGCACTGTTCAGCTCTCGCTACACACGCACTGTACAGCTCTCGCTACACACACTGTACAGCTCTCGCTACACACACTGTACACTGTACAGCTATTGCTACACGCACTGTACAGCTCTCGCTACACACACACTGTACTGCTCACGCTACACACACACTGTCCTGCTCTCGCTACACACGCACTGTACAGCTCTTGCTACACACGCACTGTACAGCTCTTGCTACACGCGCACTGTACAGCTCTCGCTACACGCACTGTACAGCTCTCGCTACACGCACTGTACAGCTCTCGCTACACACACACTGTACAGCTCTCGCTACACGCACTGTACAGCTCTCGCTACACACACACTGTACTGCTCACGCTACACACGCACTGTCCTGCTCTCGCTACACACGCACTGTACAGCTCTCGCTACACGCGCACTGTACTGCTCTCGCTACACGCGCACTGTACTGCTCTCGCTACACACGCACTGTACAGCTCTCGCTACACGCACTGTACAGCTCTCGCTACACACACACTGTACAGCTCTCGCTACACACACACTGTACAGCTCTCGCTACACGCACTGTACAGCTCTCGCTACACACGCACTGTACAGCTCTCGCTACACACACACTGTACAGCTCTCGCTACACACACACTGTACAGCTCAGTTCATTCACCAGCTCGTCTCTGATTGGTTAATCACCTCCACTGTTAGTCTCCGCCCCTTTATCACAGCGTGTTCTCTTAAACATACATACTCTACACATTACAGTCTATTATAATATAGTTAAAGTAAACAAATAATTTTGTTTTTGTAAAATTGTATAAATTATAATTACACAAGAGCATATTCAATGATACATAAGTTACTATAAAAAATGTTTATTTTATTAATGTAATAAATGTAAAAAATCAGATAAAAACAAAATTGTATGATTTAGTAAGAGTCTAGCAAGTTGTGTGTATGTGTGTGTGTGTGTGTAGTGTGACAGAAATGTATAAAGATCAGATCTTATTATAGAACAGACTCACACACACACACAGAGAACTCCCTGAGTGAGACTCTATCCTGAGTTTATCAGCTGGTTCTAAATTAAAGCTCTGAGTTGTTTATAATGAGAGTGTTTTATGTTGAAGGTCTTCAGCCCCGTTCACACTGCAGGTCTCAATGATCAGTTCTGATTTGTTGCCTAGATCTGATGTTTTTGACCGTCTGTTTACACGTTCTTTCAACTATGACTCATATCCCATACACGTGTTTACACTCGCCATACCATCTGAAACATCGCGCATACTTAAAGGGAGGTTCTTGCGCTACACACTAACCAAGATAGACGAAGGTGAAGTCTGCTTAACGCTCTGTGATATATGCTAAGTTCACGAAACGTCACCATGGTTTTAAAACGGAGGAGGAGAAAAAATGGCATAACTGCAGCCTGTGCACATGCTTCATTTACCAAATACTCATTTCTTAATGTTATTTAGCCCTAAAAAGCATTAAAAAAGGGGGGGGGGGGACTGGGGGCTTTTCCTCTTCCATGTCACCTGCGATGTTATAATTCCACACGCGCTTCCACCGTAGAATAACATTACGTCATTAAACCGAGAAGAAATCACAGTTTTAATGGCGTACAGAATGCAATGACTCAGGAAATCCGATTTATATCCGAATTATATCCGAATTATATCCGATTTATATCCGATTTATATCCGATTTATATCCGATTTATATCCACATATGAAGGAGGCCTGAAACCGATCTCGACATATCCGAATGCTTGTGTTTTTCCCTGTTTACACGAACATATCGGATATGTGTCACATATGAGCTAAACATCAGAATTGGGTCAGATTTACCCGACAGTGTGAACGTAGCTTTAGGTCTAATGTAATAAAACATTCTCTATAAAGTTATTACATAAATACGATTTTTATTTCTTGCAAACAAAATAAATATTAAACATGACCGTGTGAGACGTCACACACTAACTCATATCTACTGTAACAGATTCCAGCTCAGCACTGATACACACACACACACACACACACACACACACACACTGCAGCTTCTGAGAGGAATGTGTGAGAGGTGTGTTGAGAACAGTGTTTTAGTAAGCAGTGTTTGTGACAGGCGTGTGTGTGTGTGTGTGTGTGTGTGTGTGTGTGTGTGTGTGTGTGTGTGTGTGTGTGTGTGTGTTTAACCCCACAGTGCAGTACTGTGTCTGTGGGAGTCTCAGCCTCTCAGTGTATTAGGAAATGATGTCACTTGTTTCCTGAATCCCTCTCGTGTGTGTGTGTGTGTGTGTGTGTGTGTGTGTGTTTTCCGGACAGCTGCTTTATGGAGCAGCACCCCCCCTCCCCCCCCACACACCCCCGTTGGGACTCAGTAATGTGACCGTGCTGTACGCAGATCATGGTGTTATGTTTGGTAGCTGCTGTTTTAAAGGGGTCATGAACACACACACACACACACAC
>NC_071120.1:557500-585000 GCF_024256425.1 Clarias gariepinus | reverse complement strand
CTGAAGCTGTCATGGCGGAGCGACGCCTCGCTCTTCGACGTGGAGGTGTACCTCACTGAACTCATGGAGCTCGTCCTCAACGTAAGACCAATCAGAGAGCAGCATTTCATCACGTGACTGTCCTCTGATTATCAACTTGTGACTGAGACAGAGTATTGAGTGTGTGTGTGTCTGTGTGTGTGTGTGTGTGTGTGTGTGAGACAGGAGAGTGTTTGGGTGGAGCCCAACCCTCAGACGGGGAACCGTGATTGGTTGTGGCGGTCGGCCGTGCCTCTGGAGTGCACCTCCCACTCTATACGCCTGAGAGCGCGACACATGGACGCAGTAAGCCAGTGGAGCCCCCTGCTGACCTTCCGCGGTGATTACACCTCATTACTAACGCTTACGATGATAGTAATAGTGATAATTATGTGATTAGCGCGGTTACTGACCTGTGTGTGTATGTGCAGGTATGGACGTGTCGGACCTGCCCAGCCCCCTTATGTACCCTCAGGATTCGATCCTGGAGGTGGGCGGGAACGTGACGGTGTGCTGCATCATTCCGAATAACACGAACATCAGGTTGATGTACGGGACCCGGGAACTGGTGGTGACCAGACTGAGCCCCAGGAGCTACAGCGCCACCATCACCAACCTGCAGAAGTCCTCCTACACCGGCACCAACGCCGTCTGTTACTCTGAAACCACCATGCTCACCGGCACCGTGCTCTTCATCGGCCGTGAGTCTCACTATCCTCCTGTCTCACTGTCCTCCTGTCTCACTGTCCTCCTGTCTCACTGTTCTCCTGTCTCACTGTCTGCCTCTCTCACTGTCCACCTGACTCACTGTCCATCTGCCTCACTGTCCACCTGACTCACTGTCCGCCTGTCTCACTGTCCTCCTGACTCACTGTCTGCCTGTTTTACTGTCCTCCTGTCTAACTGTCCTCTCATTGTCCATCTGTCTCACTATCCTCCTGTCCTCCTGTCTCACTATCCTCCTGTCCTTCTGTCTCACTGCCCACCTGACTCACTGACTGCTTGTCTCTCTGATCGCCTGTCTCACTGACCGCCTGGCTTATAATTGTTTTACTTACCATGGCTTACTCATTGTCCCTCTGTCTCAATGCTTGCCTGCCACAGTGACCTCCTGTCTCACTGACTGTCTCACTGACTGTCTCACTGACTTCCTATCCCACTGACCTCCTGTCTCAGCCTTGTCTTACCATATGTCTCACTCAATGCCTGTTTCACTGTCTCTCTGTCTGCTCGTCTTATCATTGTCTTACTCACTGTGTTACTGCTGCCTGTCTTACTGACCACCTTTTAATGGCTTGTCATGGCTTATCATTGTCTTACTCACCATGTTTGTCACTCTTTGTCCACCTGTCTCCTATCTGACTGACCATCTGTCTTACCCCCTGTCTTACTCTCTATCTGTCTCACTGTCTGCCTGTCTCAGTGACTTCCTGTCCCGCTGACCACCTGTCATATCATTGTCTTACTTACCATATGTCTCACTCGATGTCTGTCTCACTGTTCACCTGTCTCACTGTCTGTCTGCCTGTGTGTGTATATGTGTGTATGTGTGTATGGTGTGTGTGTGTGTGTGTGTGTGTGTGTAGACCCCCCAGGTGATGAGGGTCTGCAGTGTGAAACACGAGATCTACAAACGGCTGAGTGTCGCTGGAGCAAGGGACGAGACACGGGTTATCAGAAACGTGATTTACTCACCAAGTACACTCTGAACAACAGGTACACACACACCCACACACACACACACACTCACACACACACACACACACACACACACACACATAGAGGTGACTGAACCTGTGCTCGTTGTGTGTGTTAGGAGTTGTACCGTGGACAGGATAGAGAGGAGGCCGTGTCGCTCTGAACGCTGGGAGACCAGCTGGACGCTGGTGGCCAGGAACCCCCTGGGCACGGTCCAGCTTTCTGACTCCGCCCCCATGGACCAGCGCAGTAAGAACATTACCAGCCAATCAGAACAGAGGAGGCCGTCTGTGGTCCTGCAGTGTGTCTAATCTGAGTGTCTGATCTCCTGCAGTACGTCTGCTGGCGCCGACGAGCGTGATGTCGGAGGTCGAGGCGTGGGAGGCGCGTGTGAGGTGGAACTGGACGGTGGACGCCTACAGAACCCTGGACCTGCTGTGTGAGGTGCAGCTGGAGAGCGGAGGACACGCCCACACTGTGAGTCACCGCTTCATCACAATCAGCCAACCTGTACGAGTCTCTGTCTGCAAACTAAACCAATACGTGTGTGTGTGTGTGTGTGTGTGTGTGTGTGTGTGTCTGCAGCGTAACTACACCGGGCGGGGTCTCTCCTCTGTGGTGTTGGACAGGCTGAGACCGGACACTGGGTACTCCTTCTCCATCCGCTGTGCGTCTCTGCACTACTTCTGGCGTTGGGGAGACGGGAGCGCCCCCTACAGCCTGCACACGCTCACAGACCGTGAGTTACTCTGTCACCAGTCAGACTTTACACACATCAGACAGCGCAGACTCCGCCCACACCATCATCTCCCCTTATTTGTGTTACCATGGTAACGACAGGGATGCTGCGAGGTGGTCAGTGGGCGTGGCTTTAGGATCGTACTACCACAGTCTCCTGTAATAATGACTAATGTGTGTGTGTGTGTGTGTGTGTTTTAGGACCTAAAGCTCCAGACATGTGGGTGTGGAGGACAAGTGAAACTACAGGACAGGTCACATGGAAGGTATACACACACACACACACACACACACACACACACGCAGTACATATCATTAATGATGAGGAAGAAATGTATTCTATCTATTTATTCTAATATTTATTCTCTCTCTGTCTCGCTCCGTCCCTCTCTCTTTCTGTCCCTCTCTGTCTGTCCCTCTCCCTCTCTCTGTCTGTCCCTCCCTCTCTCTCTGTTCCTCCCCCTCTCTCTCAGGCTCTCTCGCGCAGGGACAGTCACGGTGCTCTGACGGCGTACGAGGTGTCTCAGAGAGACAGGGAGGGAGACGGGTGGACGACTGTCTCTCTCCCTCCGACTGTATCCAGCGCTCCCATCACACTTAGCAACAGCAGTGATGTCACAGTCGCCGTGGCGGCGCGGAACTCGGCCGGTCTCTCCGAGCGCAGCACGCTCGTCGTCCCACAATACACTGCAGGTGGGGGGGCGGGGCTTATCTAATCATTTCCTTAATTATAATAATAATAACCAACAGTGAGTGTATTAAACTCTCTTCTGGAGTCTTAACACACCAACGCGGCGCGTGTGTGTGTCCTCGTCTCTTCCTGTAGACTCTGAGTTGTCCGTGCCTGAGCTGGTGAGTAATGGAGGAGAAGGAGGTTTAACCGTTTCCTGGAACGTTGAGCAGAACGCCACTCAGGGCTACGTGGTGGAGTGGGTGCCCTCCTGCTGCCCCGCCCACTCCGTCTGCCTCGTCCAATGGGAGAGAGTCTCGTCCTCCAACAGCAGCGCCGTGGTCCAATCAGGTCCGGGGGAGTCTCTGGTGTTTCAGGGAAAAGTTTCCAAATATAACTAATCTGATGAGTGTTAGGTTAACCGGTGTGTGTGTGTGTGTGTGTGTGTGTGTAGAATCTCTGGACCCTGGAGTGCAGTACACACTCTCTGTGTTCGCTCTGCTCCCTGAAGCCTCAGTGCTGCTCAGGAGGTACCACGCGTACGGGCAGGAGCAGGGTAAGGGCGCGGCGCCCCCTGGTGGAGGGGTGAAGGGAACAGCGCAACGTAAAAAATAACCTGACAGTACCACATATATACTGCTCACGTCACAGGTGTGTGTGTGTGTGTGTGTGTGTGTGTGTGTGTGTGCAGTTCCCCCTCAGTCTGTAGGGGCGCTGTCGGCTCGTCAGTCGGGCTCGGACGTCGTCCTCACCTGGACTCCCGTTCCTGTGTGTGAGCAGAGAGGGTTCGTCCTGGGACACACCGTGTACATGTCCGACGCCTCCGTCCTCAACCTCATAGGTGTGTCTCTCTCTCACACACACACACACACACACACACACACACACACACACACACACACTGGAATGTATATACCTATCCTCTTACAGTCATCATTTTAGCTCATGCTGTGTGTGTGTGTGTGTGTGTGTGTGTGTGTGTGTGTGTGTGTGTAGCCAATCTGACAGACCCCTTGTCGAGCTCGTACACAGTGAGGGGCGTGTCCCTGGGCACCTATAAGTTCGCGGTGAGGTCGTACACGTCCGCCGGAGAGGGACTGGAGTCCACCGTCTCCATCATGACCGAGTCTGACAGTAAGATCGCTTACCGCCGCTTTAAACGTCCCGCAGTGACTCCATTCACACAGCAGGGGGCGTGGCCCACTAACGCTCTGTGTCTCTGTGTGTGTGTGTGTGTGTGTGTGTGTGTGTGTGTGTGTGTGTGTAGCTAACATGATGCTGGTGGAGATCCTGGTGTCGTTAGGAGTGATGTCCCTCTGTCTCGCCATCATCACCACCGTCTGCTACAAGAAGAGAGAGTGGTGCGTTTCTCCTCACACACACACACACACACACACACACACACACACACACACGTGTGTGACTAATCCCCGGGTGTGACCCTCATGACCTGACTGAGTGAGAGTGTTTAAACATTCTGTGTGTGTGTGTGTGTGTGTCACACTCCGCGCTCCGTCCAGGTCTAAAGGTCACTTCACACTGCTCAGTGGAACCTGTTTCCATGGTAACAGACATCATTTCCGGCTAGTGTGTTTAAACTGGACAGGATTGAGCACCAGCACATAGTGCAGAGTCAACCACACACACACACACACACACACACACACACACACACACACATGTACAGAAACACACACACACACACAGACTCCTACACAGACTGCACTGTTCATGATGATAGACATAACGAATAGTGAAACTCCTCAGTGTGTAATTTGTCATCATCCTGTGTGTGTGTGTGTGTGTGTGTGTGTGTGTGTGTGTGTTATTTACATTCAGGGTGAAGAAAGCGTTCTATCCAGAGATTCCCGGCCCTAAGCTCACTGGGGATTGGTCAGCGCCAACGGTAAACACACACACACACACATAAATACACACACACACACACACACACACACACACACACACACAGAGATCTACAGTGCCTTGCAAAAGTATTCACACCCCATGAGTGGAAGGAAAATGGGTTTCCAATGTTTTTACAAATAAAAATCTGAAACGTGTGGTGTGCATTAGTATTCAACCCCCTAACTAAACTCCAGTGGAACCACAATCACCTTCAGTCACCCCAGTCACAGAGTCCAGCTGTGTGTGATTTAATCCCAGTATAAATACAGCTGTTCTGTGAAGCCCTCAGGTTAGTTAGAGAACATTAGTGAACCAACAGCATCATGAACCCCTGAGGAACACAGCAGACGGGTCAGGGATAGAGTGGTGGAGAAGTTTAAAGCAGGGTGAGGTTATAAAGAAACATCCCAAGCTTTGGACATCTCTCAGAGCGTGTGTTTAATCCATCATCTAAAAATAGAAAGAGTCTGGCACCACTGCAAACATACCAAGACATGGACGTCCACCTAAACTGACATGAGAGCGTTAATCAGAGAAGCAGGGACGCTGGACAGAATCTTAGAAGAAAACCTGTTCGAGTTCTGCAAAAGACCTGAGACTGGGGCGGAGCTTCACCTTCCAGGAGGACAACGACCCTAAACACACAGCCGGAGCTACAGTGGAAGGGTTTAGATCAAAGCCTAGTCATGTGTTAGAACGGCCCAGTCAAAGTCCAGACCTAAATCCAGTGGAGACTCTGTGACATGAAAATCACTGCTCACAGACGCTCTCCATCTGATCTGACTGAACTTCAGCTGTTGGCCGAATAAGAGTAACGGACACGATAACGTCACCCTCCAGATGTGCAGTGACACCCCGAAGACCTGCAGGGCTCACAGTCAGGGGGTTCTACTCACTACTGACTCAGGGGGGTGAAGACTAATGCACACCACACTGTTCAGATATTTATTTGTAAAGAAAATTAAAAACGGTTAATGATTTTCTTCCCAGTGATGTCACCTTGTGTCGCTCTGCTACACAAAATCACATTAAACACATTTACGTTTGTGGCTGTAACGAGACAACGTGTGGAAAAGATCACGGGGTGTGAATACTTTTGCAAGGCACTGTATCTGCAACTATAGACACATATAAATACACACACACACAAATACACACCACACTACAGACACACACACACACACACATACATCAGGGTCACTGATTAACTCTGTTCCTGAGTCTTTAATGTGTAACTGTGGAGTTAATCATTGACCCTCATGTATAAGTGTGTGTGAGTGTGTGTGAGTGTGTGTAAGTGTGTGTGAGTGTGTGTGAGTGTGTGTAAGTGTGTGTGAGTGTGTGTGAGTGTGTGTGAGTGTGTGTGAGCGTGTGTGAGCGTGTGTGAGTGTGTGTGAGTGTGTGTGTGTATGTAGTGTTAACGTACACACACAGTGTGTAGTTTAAACATCATGTGACTCTGTGTGAGCTCTAAGAAACAGTTAGGATCACGCTCAGCTCTATTATTTATGTGATTATAAAACATGTCCCCGGTGTGTGTGTGTGTGTGTGGTGTCTGTGATGTGTGTGTGTGTTGGGTTTGTGTGTGTGGTGTGTGTGTGGTGTGTGTGTGTGGTGTGTGTGTGTGTGTGTGTGTGTGTGTGGTGTGTGCAGGGTCCGCTGAACTTGAAGCCGCCGGCCCACAGCCTGGTGCACATCGTGGAGAGCCCGGATAAGGAGGGGCTGGTCACGGTGCCGGGCGGGCAGGAGGACGGTCACCGTGACGACGAGGGCGATAACCAGAACGTGGAGCTGGACACGGACTCGGACGATCCCGCCCTGCTGCGCTACTACAACCAGCTGGTGAGCGACGCCTCCGACTGTTCCAGCAGCTCCATGGACTCGGCGCAGACGCAGGTCACCTACACGGGGATCCAAAGCCCCGCCTACCGGCCCCAGGCACAGGCCGAGGCCCGGTTCGAGGAGGAGGAGGCGCCCCGGGAGGAGAGTCCCGGCGGGGGGTACAAGCCCCAGTGCTCCTGGAGACCCGACTCGCCCGGGATCGAGAACCTCTGCGGCTCGCTGGGAAGCCCGACCTCGGTGACGTCGTCACAGTTCCTCATTCCAGAAACTCCAGAGGAACATCCAGAGTCGTCGGGAAGCTGGTTCCAGAACCTCCTGTCCGGAAAATTCTAAATAGCGTGAAGGAATCATGATATGGATGAATAATTATGGGATGGACCACAGCGTTAAGGACACTTCAGATTCTCATCAGTAACCCTGCATTCCATTATGGACGAGGCCGCCGTCTTCAGAGGGAAGGTTAAAGGTTGCCGTCTTCCTCTAGTGATGGACTGGACGTTTACGAGCTCTGACGTTGACCTCGTAAGGTTTAATTATGAATGATGTGATGGGCGGTGACACACTACTGTACTGCAGAGGCTGAACATTTCACTTCATCTTTAATGACATGTACACAGTGTTCCTGATGATCAGCGAGCTAACAGGCTAATGTAGCTAACAGGCTAATGTAGCTAACATTAACCGCACATTAGCACCAGTTACATGTCTCCCTGTGTATAAACATATATATATATATATATATAGTGTATGTCCTATAGAGGGCGCTGTGCTGGACCGCGCAGCTTGGTTCCTTAGTAGGGTGACGGTCAGTGTTACCTTTCAGGTATGAAGCGCTCTGATGTTTAACCTACAGGTCACACTGGCTCTGATATAAGCTCACGGATATAACGGCATTATTTAGAAAATGAACATGAAAAGACATGAGGGGCGGGGCTAACCCGGGAGCCAATCAGGTCGCTGTGCCTGCGCGACACTACAGTGCTTGTTCCTGTCGTTTTTGCTAAGTGCTCTTACTTTACTGCCTTAAACCCTCCGCAGGTGATTAGCTCACCCAGCTGCAGACAGATGTTTAAGCTTCATAAGTGTGTCTGCTTCCGTACAGTGTTTGATGTTTTACAGATGTTTAAATGTTGCACATGTGTACAGTGCAGTAAAGGGAACTGTTAGTGTTTAAACTCCACCCAGCGTTCTCATAAACCGAACTGGGACGTGATCTTTATTTAGCGCTGGAGTTACGAGGCTAATGTAGCTACATCACCAAGAATCCTACCCTGGACTCCGCCCTCTAGATCCCCTTCATGGGCCACACCCCCTGAGCTCCTCCCCCATACTTTAACCTGTTTCCTTTACCCCACATCTTAATTATGTTCCCAATCTCACAGGCCACACCCAATAAAACTCTAAGGTCCTAATAATTATGTCCTGTGCTCTAGGCCACACCCCAACAACCCCGCCCAAAAATCATGTGTGTATAAACACCACATCTAAGCTCCACCACTGGATCCTGCTTCATATGTCACATTGCTCCACTTGATTGCACCTCCTTGGCCCCGCCCCTAAACTTTTCTATAGATAGTTCACAGTTAGCTTCTTAGCCCCGCCCCTGAACTCTGTTTCATAGTTAGTTCACACCTTCTAGACCCCACCCCTAGAGCATGTTCCACAGGTCACACCTTCAAAGCCCCACCCCTAAACTCTGTTCCATAGTTAGTTTACACCTCCTGGGCCTCGCCCTTAAAACCTGGTCCATAGGTCACACCCTGAGGCCCCGCCCCTAGATCACACCCCAGTACCCCACTAAATCCTGAAATCTAGATTTAGCTTGCTTTGATTGCACTTCTTAGCCACGCCCCTAGGCCTGTTTACACACCTCCTAGGCCCCGCCCCAGTACCCCACCCCATGAATCATGTCCTGTAGGCCACACCCCTTAGGTTTCACGTCCATGAATTTGATTGTAGCATCAGTTCAGTATTATTAATAATAAATTATATGAATTTATAAAAAAAAGTTTTTAGCGCCGTTAGTCTCATAGTTTCAGTGTAAAAATTAAAGAAAAATTAACTGCTTCGTGCTGTTAGTGTTACTGTTTAACAGTATGTGTGTGTGTGTGTGTGTGTGTGTGTGTGTTAGCGTGGTTAGCTCTCACCACGCTATGAGCACAGACCCTTCATCTCATCCCGGCGTGCCAGTCCACAGCGAGTGGGCGTGTGCTGATCATCACCACACACACGCTGAGGTGTGTGTGTGTGTGTGTGTGTGTTCACAGGAGTGTTAGACAGACAGGAGGGGGTAAGACAGGGAGCAGTGAGATCACAGAGAGGAGATCTGTCCCAGTCTGAGGGCAGTGTGAGGACGCCCCGTCTCCTGGGGACACGCCCTCATCACCGTGTAGAGGAGACAGGACGAGCCCACAATCACTGTCGCCATGGTTACGCAGCGGCACCTCGAGGCTGTTTGTTTCTGAGCAGAGAAATTAGTGAGGGGTCGTAAATAAACGAGTGATGAGAGAGGACGTGTAGGTAAAGGTGTAGCATCATCATCATCATCATCATCAGTTATCATTCATTAAAATATCAGCACACGCCTACTCTGTGTGTGTGTGTGTGTGTGTGTGAGAGAGACTTAAGCTTTAAATACTACTGTGAGATCTTGAGTTTTATTAAATGTCATTAACTGTATTTTATGTCAGATATTTTGTTGATTTAATTAGATTTAAGTTGTTGCCTATTTTTTTACTTCATTATTCAGTTACTCTAAGTTTTTCTCTGGTGTGTGTGTGTGTAAGTGTGTGTCAGAGCTGGAATCGGCTCACCTGAGACGAGCCCTGTGCTCTGATTGGTCGCAGGCTTGAGTGGTTGGGGGACGTGTGAACCTGAACAGGAAGTGGAAGCTGTTACATGACACAGTGACTCGTTAGGATGCTTTAGTGTTATTCACACTCTATTAAGCTGATGTGTGTGTGTGTGTGTGTGTGTGTGTGTGTGGTCATGTTTCGACTAGGGACACTAATTCTGTAATGACAGCTAGTGTCCTGCCCTGGTGGAGTTCCCCTAGGGAGGCAGCATGAGGACACGCGTCTTCCAGCAGCTTCTAATTCACAGGCTACTGCTAATCTAGTGCACTACACAGGGAAGGGGGGGGGGGCATTTGGGATAGAGCCTGTATCAGAACTGTATTACTGCCCTACATAGGGAGCAGGGGGTAGGGTGTAGGGAGCAGTTTGCGATTCAGTGCATAGTGACACTACAGACATTTGTGAGTAAACACTGCTAGAGATACGAAATGGAAATGTATTAATATTAAGTATTGTAATATTACATCTTAACACTAACACTGTTGCCTTTGTGTGTGTGTGTGTGTGTGTGTGTACATACTCTGAGACGCTAACATACCACATGTATAATGCTTAATAAAAAATAAACCTGAGTCTTGCTGTGTGTTTTTCATTATAATAATTCACGAAGAATCTCATCATTAATAATTATTTTACGTTTAGAATTGATTATTGATGATTTTTGTTCAATAAAAATGAATTATCAGAATGAACAGGTTATGAATTTATTTACAAACACTTGTCTATAATTTATATGACTCATTAATTAACGAGTACACAGTTGCTAGATTTCTGAACATTTCTTCACAAGTCATGGTGGTAATAATCAACACTACAGAGAGAGTTTCATATAAACTGCTGCTCAAAACATCTCTACAGTCAAATATTCCACCTAAATGATAAAGGATGTATTTCAGGGTGTATCTGAATATAAAAAAGAAGCTGTATGTAAAGTGAAAATGCTGAGAAAGACGAGAGGAAGTGTCACTCACTCATCATTATTGCTTTATCCTGTATTCAGGGTCGTGGGGGGCGGGGCCTATCCCAGGAGGCGTAGGGTACACCCTGGGCAGGGCACCAATCTATCGCAGGGCACACACACACACACACACTACGGGCAACCCGGCCTGTTAGTTAAGAGGGCTGCGTTCCAATCAGTAAGTAGTTTGTGAGAAGTAGACTGCGCAGGGAGCAGGAAGCACACTTTAAAGTACACTGCGGCACGGACAGCAGCAATCAGCTCTCCACTGCTCTTCCTGTGATATCCCGGATGTGAAGACCTGAATTTTATTTCCTGAATTTTGTTATGTGCATTTGTAAGGTTGAAAAATAATAAAAAATAAATATTGTAAATGCTGTTGGGAATTTTTTTCAACTTAGATTAAATTGCAATGCAGAAAAATTCAGACATTTTTTTTTCAGTTCATGTGGCGCCGCACTAGTGGTGAATACAGACATGACAGGTGGGGCGCAATGAACGGGAGGGAATTAGTGGAAAATAATAGGACAGTACCTATTCTAATTCATGCTTTTCTTTATTGAAAATAAAGATCGGACACTCGAAACTAAACAATCACACGCAAAGAAATGGATCATTAATACAAGTAAATTAAAATAACATCAGAGAAAAAGTGGAACAATAGTGCAACAATAACGGTTTAACGTCGGCATGTTAATTTCAGAGGAACAATATATAAGGAAACATTCGGTATTATATATGTCATTTCATTTATTCCAGTGTGTATGCTGATGTTTGTGTATTTTTGTTAAACATTAATATTTTATCAGGCAGTACTAGTCTGGCATTTCTAGTTTCCAGTGTGGCATCAGAACAGAAGGGAAGATCAATATCGTTCTACGCTTTTTGTTGTTCGTTGTTCATCGCATTTTGTGATGATCCCTAAATCACTCGTTGTGCCGTAGAGAATAATGGTGTTTATGCTTTTAAACATGTATAATTTAAGGCGGATGGAGCTTAAAGACAATGTAGAGAGGAAATATATCTGGGTATCACATTTATCATTTTGTTGACAAGTGGGGCTTAAAAATCCGCTCACCGCCTTAAGTGGGGAACAACAGAAAATGTTTGAGAACCACTGATGTAATTCAACCCCCTAATTTCGCTATGAAGAATTCTGGCACTAATATACAGTACTTCCAGTGTTCTCCACACACACACTTGGTAAAGAACAAAAAAGGAAGAAATTTTGTATTGCGTTCAGTTCAACTCAATAAACTTTTATTTGTGTAACACTTTTAACAGTTGTCATTGCTTTACACAATCAAAAGGAAAGAAGTGTGTATGATGTGAATGTGTATGAATCAGGTTGATCAGATCGTCACTGATGAACAAACTGATGGTGACGGTACTGATGGAGAAACTCCCTGAAATGGAGATGAAAGGAAACCAGGAGAGGATTAGTGATGGGAAGTTTAAATCATTTTAGTGACTCGGTTCTTTGAATCTCATTCATCAAAATGAACGAATCTTTTTTTGAGTAATTTAGTTCATTTTGTTCTTTTGATCAGAAATAAAATAAAATGTTGGTTTTCAATAAAAAGACCCCAACACGTCTACATACACAAATTCTGTCTATAGTTCCAGTAATGAAAATATTACAATACAGCTTTAGACATATTATAATAAACAGAATGAGCAGCTCACCATCATATCCTCCAGTCTAAGTCATTTATGGGAGTCACAAAACAACGAACGACTCGGATCAGAAGAGTCATTTAGAAAGAATCGCTCATTCCTGTTTCCTGTATATAACATACGGGGGTTTTGCGATGATTTGCCCAGTAGAACATGAACTAATCGCTCTCTAAGATACTCAATTCAATTCAATTCAATTCAATGTTATTTGTATAGCGCTTTTAACAATTGACATTGTCGCAAAGCAGCTTTACACAATCAAAAGAATTATTTACATTTGTATGGAATGTAAGTGTGCATGAATCAAGATGAGCAGATTGTCCCTGGTGAGCGAGCCGTGGGCAACAGTGGCAAGGAAAAACTCCCTGAGATGGTAATAGGAAGAAACCTTGAGAGGAACCAGACTCAACAGGGAACCCATCCTCATCTGGGTGAAACAGATAGCAGTAATTTATCTGCGGGAACTGGGATGTAAAGCAACCAATCACCTTACCGTCAACAAACCTGAGTGATCAATGAGAGTGAGGAGGACAGCATCCAAACATACCAGTTCACCATAATACTCTACGTCCATGAGTCCCCCAGATCTGCTCCTTTACCTAAGACTAATCTACTGTATTTATAAAAATGCTTGATTAAATAAATAGGTTTTTAGCCTGGACTTAAACACTGAGACTGTGTCTGAGTCCCGAACACTATTTGGAAGACTATTCCATAATTTTGGTGCTTTGTAAGAAAAAGCTCTGCCCCCAGCTGTAGTTTTCATAATACGCGGTACTGATAAGCAGCCTGCATCCTTTGATCGAAGTAGGCGTGGCGGGTCATAAGACACTAGCAGTTCACTCAGTTACTGTGGCGCGAGACCATTTAATGCTTTATATGTCAAAAGTAATATTTTAAAATCAATGCGAAATTTCACAGGGAGCCAATGAAGTGAAGATAAGATAGGGGTGATGTGCTCATATCTTCTGGTTCTAGTGAGGACTCTCGCTGCTGCATTCTGGACTAGCTGAAGCTTGTTTATGCACCTAGCTGAACAAGCAGACAGTAAGGCATTACAATAGTCCAACCTAGAGGTGATAAAAGCATGGACTAGTTTTTCTGCATCATTTAGCGACAATATATTTCTTATCTTGGCAATATTTCTAAGGTGAAAGAATGCTATTCTGGTAATATTATCTACATCAGCCTCAAATGAAAGGCTGGAATCTATAATCACACCAAGGTCTTTTACTGTTGCACTTGATGGAACAGAAAGGCCATCTAAAGTTACAGAGTGATCTAGAATCTTACTTCTAGCTGTATGCGGTCCTATGACTAGAACTTCTGTCTTATCAGGATTAAGCAGAAGGAATTTAATTAGCATCCAATTTCTTATGTCCTGCACACCTTGCTCAACTTTAGTAAGCTTGTTTTTCTCATCTGGTTTTGCTGAGACATATTCAAGGTCAAGTTCAAGTAGGCTTTATTGTCATTACAACCATATACAGTTAGTACACAGTGAAACGAAACAACGTTCCTCCAGGACCAAGGTGCTACATGCAACATAAATTTACAACATAAATTAACAGAGACACTAAACTAGCTAACCAAGAGGCCTAGTTAGCTGGCTAGCAGAGACAGGACAGAGAGACCTAACATAAATTACAACATAAATTAACAAAAACTAACTAGATAAGTATAACATTTTTAAAGACAACATAAAATGCACATGCAAATGTGCAAACAAGAGCAACAACAAAGTGACAGTACGCAACCACAACATAACAGAAAAAAAAATATTATAATAACTGTAATATAACTGTGTGTCGTCAACATAACAATGAAAACTAATACCATGCTTACGGATTATGTTGCCTAGAGGAAGCATGTAAAGGGAAAAAAGCAGTGGGCCTAAAACTGAACCCTGTGGAACACCAAACTCCACTAGAGAACATGCAGAATAATCACCATTTAAGTATACATACTGATAACGATGGGTCAGATAGGATCTGAGCCAGGAGAGGGCTGTACCCTTAATTCCTACTACATTTTCTAATCTGTGAAGAAGAATAGCGTGATCAATGGTGTCAAAAGCTGCACTGAGATCGAGTAATACAAGCATAATTACACAACCCTGATCAGAGGCCAATAGGAGGTCATTTACTACTTTAACGAGTGCTGTCTCTGTACTGTGATGAGGCCTAAATCCTGACTGATACAGTTCATGTATGCCATTTCTATGTAGATATGAACATAGCTGCTCCGCTACTATCTTTTCCAGAATCTTAGAGATAAAGGGGAGGTTTAATATTGGCCTGTAACTGGACAGCTGACAGGGGTCGAGGTCAGGTTTCTTAATAATCGGTTTAATAACTGCCAATTTTGGAACATACCCAATGCTGAGTGAAGAATTAATTATTCTCAACAGGTGTCCTGTTATTGCTGGTACTATCTGTTTAAGAAAATCTGTCGATACAGGATCTAATATACAGGTTGATAAATTTGCAGAAGAGATGAGTGAGATTAGTTCATTCTCTTCAAGGGGAGTAAAGTATTCTAGGTTCTGATCTGACATGGCTAGATTAACATCTGCATCAATTACATTGTCAGGTTTTAAAGTCTCAATTTTATAGCTGATACTTAAAATTTAATTATTAAAAAAGTTCATGAAGTATTGCATGATGTTGTTGTGGAGATTTCTGCAGTGGTCTTATTTCTGGTTAATTTGGCTACAGCATTAAATAAGAATCTAGGATTATTTTTGTTATTTTCTATAAGAGTGGAGAGATATGTTGATCTAGCTACACTAAGAGCTTTTCTATAGTTCAGGATGCTCTCCTTCCATGCTATTTGAAATACTTACAATTTAGTTTGACGCCATTTACGTTCTAATTTCCGAGCGGTCTGTTTTAAAGTGCGCGTGTGATCGTTATACCAGGGAGCAAGTTTCTTATCTCTAATAATTTTTCTTTTAACTGGAGCTACATTATCTAAGGTATAGTGAAATGTCGACTCTAAATATTCAGTCGCCTGATCGAGTTCTGTGGGGTCAGACGGTGATCTAATCAAAGTTTACATTTACATCACATTTAGGCATTTGGCAGACGCTCTTATCCAGAGCGACTTACATTTTTTTTTATCTCATTACACATCTAAGCAGTTGAGGGTTAAGGGCCTTGCTCAAGGGCCCAGAAGTGGCAACTTGGTGGTTGTGGGGTTTGAACCTGGGATCTTCCGAACTGTAGTGCAATGCCTTAACCACTGAGCTACCCCTGGACCTGAGTTGGGAACTCTGGGAGATTACTGATAAAACTCTGTGTGGTAGTTGATGTGAATGTACGTTTCATACGGTAGCGCGGCGCTGTGCGTACATTATTACTGTGACACACTTGAATTGAGACAAGATAGTGATCTGAGATAACTTCAGATAGTGGAATTGTGAATAAATTTCTTATACTTAATCTGAATAATATTATTAAATCTAAAGTGTGACCTGCTTTATGAGTGGGTCCTACTACACACTGATTTACTCCTACTGAGTCCAGTACGGACATAAATGCTGTTCTCAGAGGGTCTTCTGGGTTTTCAAAATGAATATTAAAATCTCCAGCAATTAATGTTTATCTGAGGCACGTTAAAGATTCATTTATGATCAGTTATGAAGGACCCATGACTAGAGAGGAACCAGACAGAACAGGAGAGAATAATAACCTTAGTGTATATTTAATAAATACTCTCTAAATTGGGTGAATATAATATCAGTTAATATAATGATATCTCTCTGTAAAACCTTTAACCATTATAACTCTTCCTAACTTTATTAACTAGTATTACTGACACACACACACACACACACACACTGTTAGATTTACCTCAGCACTCGGGAAGCTAAGCTAACGTTCGACGCGCGCTGTTACCATGGTGACCCCGGCGCGTGAGGAGGAACTGTAACCATAGCAACAAACCGTAAACAGTGAGTGTGTGTGTGTGTGTGTGAGTGTGTGTGTGTGACAGGAGCATTAAGTCTAAGTGAAGATGTCGGAGATCCTGTGCAGGTGGATCAACTCTGAGCTGGGACTATCAAAAACAGTCGGTGAGGAGTATTACTGTGTGTGTGTGTGTGTGTGTGTGTGTGTCACATGTACAGTAGGGGAGAGTGAGGTAAGATGAGCCACTTTTTACTTATGTTGCCCTGGATGTGAGAAAAAATGACACAGAAATAGAATGATAACATATTCCTTTATTTCAGGATGTCTCCTTTCAAATGTAATGATCAGAATCTATGTCTGATGAAGCTATCCAAAATAATGACCTATAAAAAAAAATGCTCCTGTGGTTCAACTTGCCCCAGATTAGGGGTAAATTGAACCTAGTCAGTGGGTAAACTGAGCCATCTTGGGGCAAACTGACCATGTAGTTTTTAAAATGTAAAACTGATCATATTGTGAAAACAAACCATTTTAACAGTTTTAAACCTGTGAGAACAAACCACCAGTTAGTTTCTAAACAAACCACCAGTTCAAAACCATCTATTCAAAAGAACTATTCAATATTCCAACTATCAAGGTTGCAGGGAAATATGAACTGTTGCTCCCTCCTTGCAGTTCCTCCAGCCTGTTGAGGTTGAGGTAGCTTCTTCAGCACATCATTGCGTGGGAAAGATGCCTCATCATTTTCCTTGAACACAAAGGTGGATTTCTTACTGCCAGTGATCCCTCGGATTCTTCTGAGAAATCTGGCACTCACTTCGTTGTCTGCAAAGCTGTCAATCAGGCCAATGTAATGGTGGCTCCTGGATTTGGATGCAAATCTTACGATGACAAAGTCACCAACTACCAGATCTGAGACATCTGGTTCACTTCTTTCATCGCTGGAACTCTCATACTCAGAAGTGTCTTCAAATGGGATGGGGACATCACTCTCCTCAGAGCTGCTTTCCACTGCAATTTTTGTCTGGGTTTGTTTCCTCTTCCGCATTCCTTGCTTTTTGTGGGTTATTTCTGTTTTGCCTTTCAGTTTATTTTTCCTTTCTTCATGGGCTCTCTCAATTGCCTGCTTTTCAGGTGTATCAGTCAGGATTCGTGTCTTCGAACGCTTTCGATTTGTTTGTTTCCTGGGCTGCTGAGTTTTGGGTAAGGGTAGAATATCAGTGGGAGACACATATCCAGCATGGTTGGGGTCACTTTGTGAACCACATGCATGTGCAGGGCGTGGTGAAGGTAGCTCAGCAGAAAGAGAGGCTGAAACCACAGGTGCAACACCTTCAGCGGCAGGCTGCTGCTCCAGGTTGGGCCTGTCTGACACCATGGATGGCTCAAACTCTGCATCAGAGAAGATATCTCTGTTGTAAGGGAAAATCCCAGTGGCTCTAAATCCCGATAAGATATTTCGTGGTGTCATTGCTGACATGAAAGCATCATTCACACAACCAGCAATTTGGTATATGCTGGCAGTTTTGCCTGGGTTGGACCTCATTCAGCCATTAAGAGCTCTGTTGTAATAGGTTTTAAATGGACCATACACACACTTATCCAGAGGCTGAAGGCGATGGGAAGTGTGGGGTGGAATTGTGAGCATTACAATACCACTTGTTTTTGCTAGGTCCAAAGTCTTCAGTGAAATGTGGGCTTCATGGTTATCCATGATTAGCAGCAGTGGCAGGTGAGGGGAGCACTTGGTCTGCTGAACCAGATGTTCAAGGAACACAACAAAGACATCTTCACTGATCCAGCCTGATCTTGTAGTGGTACCAATTGATCCCGGAGGTGCTCCTGCAATGAAGTGGTCTTTGTATCTAACCCTTGGGAAGATAAACATCGGAGGGACTGCGTTACCAGTCGCATTGACAGCACAGACTACAGTCACCAGTTCGCCTCTTTCAGCAGATGTGATGGAGCCCACTTGTTTTTTTCCTTTTTCTGCCACTACCTGCTTTGGTGTCTGTACTGTTGTTAATTGTTAAATTGGGGATCAATTTACCCCATAGCCTTTGGATCACTTTGCCCCATAGCCACCATTTTGAAAAAAACGGGCTAGCTTAGAAATTTAGGCTAATCTTTAGAAAACTTATTCAGATGATATTATATATTAGAAAGCCACCAACATGTATAATATATCATTTTAGACACAGATAATTTTTTTTTGATATTACAGTCAATTTACCTGATATGCAGAAATTTTACTTTGACAAGCAAAAAACATTTTTTTGTGTAATACAGACTTACCCCTTCTCCAATGTGCTCCTCTTTAATATAGCAGGATGGAAATGATGGGTGCTTCCTGGATTTATGGTCACATGACAAAACATGTACACAGTTACCTAGATACAAGGGGTGGGTCAACTTACCCACTGGCTCATCTTACCTCACTCTCCCCTACATGTTTAATCATTGTGTGTGTGTGTCAATTCAATTCAATTCAATTTTATTTGTATAGCGCTTTTAGCAATTTTCATTGCCGCAAAGCAGCTTTACACAGTCAAAAGAATTATTTAAGTTTGTATGAAATGTGAATGTGTATGAATCAAAATGGTCAGTTTGTCCCTGGTGAGCAAGCCGAGGGCGACAGTGGCAAGGAAAAACTCCCTGAGATGGTAATAGGAAGAAACCTTGAGAGGAACCAGACTCAACAGGGAACCCATCCTCATCTGGGTGAAACAGAAAGCAGTAAATGATCTGCATTTATACAGTGTGTAGGGTGGAAGGCAGTTCAGCTATAATAGCTGATGTTAATTGATGTTAATATGGAGTCCAGGTAGTTATTGAAGACCCAGGTAGACTTGTAGGAAGTTCCAGTCCTGAACTATCGAACTGTCAAGTCTCCAGAGAAACAGTTGCCAACACCAGTCAAGGCCAGAACCATTTTCTAGGTAGAGAGAATCATTCCCAGACACCAGACGCATCCCAGAGAGACACACGGGGCATCCATGTGACGAGATCTTCAGCCAGAAGCGGGGCACCAGGATGGGTCAGACAGGTCCGGAGGGCAGAGGGAGTCTGGATCACTGGCAGCTCAGGAACGACATGTGTAGCTCGACAGAGAGAGAGAAAGAGTGAAGGGGGAGACAGGAAGAGAGAGGAAAGAGAAAGAGGGGGGGAAAGAGAAGAAGAGGAGAGATAACAGTTAGGTCTGGTCACAGTCACACAATGTATAATGTGAATGTATATTAACTGTAGAGTGCAAGCAGAGACTCCGGCAGGACTAACTATGACATCATGAGACCATGAGTCCCGAACACTATTTGGAAGACTATTCCATAATTTTGGTGCTTTGTAAGAAAAAGCTCTGCCCCCTGCTGTAGTTGTAATAATACGCGGTACTGACAAGCAGCCTGCATCCTTTGATCGAAGTAGGCGTGGTGGATCGTAAGACACTAACAGTTCGCTCAGATACTGCGGCGCGAGAACATTTAATGCTTTATATGTCAAGAGTAGTATTTTAAAATTAATGCAAAATTTCACAGGGAGCCAATGGAGTGAAGATAAGATAGGGGTGATGTGCTCATAACTTTTGGTTCTAGTGAGGACTCTCGCTGCTGCATTCTGGACTAGCTGAAGCTTGTTTATGCATCAAGTTGAACAACCAGACAGTAAGGCATTACAATAGTCCAACCTAGAGGTGATAAAAGCAAGAACTAGTTTTTCTGCATCGTTTAGCGACAATATATTTCCTATCTTGGCAATATTTCTGAGGTGAAAAAATGCTATCCTGGTAATATTATCTACATGAGAATCAAATGAAAGGCTGGAATCAATAATCACACCGAGGTCTTTTACTGTTGCATTTGATGGAACAGAAAGGCCATCTAAAGTTACGGTGTGATCTAAAATTTTACTCCTAGCTGTATGCGGTCCTATGACTAGAACTTCTGTCTTATCCGGATTAAGCAGAAGGAAGTTAATTAGCATCCAATTTCTTATGTCCTGCACACATTGCTCAATTTTAGTAAGCAGTTTTTTCTCATCAGGTTTTGCTGAGACATATAACTGTGTATCGTCAGCATAACAATGAAAACTAATACCATGCTTACGGATTATGTTGCCCAGAAGAGGCATGTAAAGGGAAAAAAGCACATATGTCACATGTACAGTACATGTTTAATCACTGTGTGTGTGTGTGTGTGCCCCCACAGAGCCGCTGTCCCTGGCCAGAGAATTCTCTAACGGCTACCTGTTTGGTGAAGTTCTGCACAAACACCAGCTCCAGCAGGACTTCCACCTCTTCTCCAAACACAGGTCTGTGTGTGTGTGTGTGTGTGTGTGTGTGTGTGTGTGTGTGTGTGGTACAGCACGTTCACATCTACCTGTCTGTTATTATATGCAGAACTCTAGACTCACACACAGTGTGTTTATTTTATTAAACATGTTTAAACACTTGACAGTCAGAACATACGTGTAACTGCTTTAGGCCTTGTTCACACGGCCGTTAAGTTTTTGGATAAACGAACGCGCTCTGAACGTCCTAGACGTTTATGTTGCGGTTTGTAGTGGCGATCGATTAACTTCTACACCGGCGTTGGTTTGTCTCTGTCTAACGCCAGCCTGCAGCCCAGATTGTAGTTTGTGTGTTAACCTGTGGGGGCAGTGTGTCGGGAACTGGATATGAAAGCCCGCCGCTACCGGGTTCACTCTCTGACTGCACAACGTCGGATTAATAGACGTTTTTTTTTTGTGGTTTATGAAGAAATGCGAAAATTTCAGCATATGTTTTTCAACAACTTATTTTATATTATTTTGCCTTTTTCCGCATTTCCCTAAGTATAGCATGTAGGATCATGGGATATATCCGGTCCTCCGAAGCGTAAAATGAACGCGAAGTTGCGAAGTTTGTTGGGATTTGAACGCCAAGAAAAAGCTGCATGCAATGTTTTTTTGATGCCGTATAAACGCGCAGCCGGACAAACGCACGTCACCAAAGCCTGTGTGAACACTCTCATTGACTCCTATGTGTAGAAAACACTCGCCGCTTGATCCGTGCTCACCGGACGCTACGAACGCCAGAAAAAAACGCTCGAGGCCTTACTGTTAAGTCATGTGACCAGGGCTTGTTATAAGGTGTGTGTGTTTGTGTTTCAGCACAGCCAATGCCAAGCTAAACAACTTCACGCGTCTGGAGCCCACGCTGCAGCTCCTGGGCGTGCCCTTTGACCTGGGCATGGCCAAGGCGGTGATGCAGGGCCAGCAGGGGGCGGCCACACGCCTGCTGTACCAGCTCTATATCCTGCTGCAGAAGAAGAAGCGCCTGGGGCTGACGGGCACCATGCTGGAGACCATGCAGCCTGCGGCGGTGGCCAGACTGCACCGAGTGGAGAAGCAGATCTACACCCAGGTGCCCCGCCCACTCCCTGTCTGTTCACCAGGCTACATGTGCTCGGTGTGTGTCCTGGTACAACTGAGGTGTGTGTGTGTGTGTTACAGCGCTTGAGGGCGATGGTAAAGCGGGAAGCAGATGTGAAGATGCAGAAGATCGCACAGAGATTTGATAAGAGAGGACGCGAAGCCTACAGCCGCTCAGTGATCGCTGAACTGGAGCGAGAGGAGAGACGGCGCCACCTGCAGGAACAGATGAGACTGCAGGACATCCAGAAGGTCCAGTTGGGTCACTACACAGCTGTTATTCTAATGAATTGAGAATTATACTAGGTCCATCATATCTGTGTGTGTGTGTGTGTGTGTGTGTGTGTGTGTGTGTGTGTGTGTAGCATCGACAGGCACGTAAGAAGCAGCAGGAGATCATGGACCGTATTCAGACAGCTGTAGTACAGGTCCCCAAACCACCGGCGAGTCTCTCTGTCCGAACAATGAGTAAACACAGACCACACCAGAACCTGGACCTTCAGGTACACACACACACACCCTTATTCAAAGCAACTTACATTTTTATCTCATTATACATCTTAGCAGTTAAAAGTCAGGGATCTTACTCAAGGGCCTTACAGTGGCAACGTGGTGGTGGTGGGTTGTGGACCTGAGACCTTCCAATCAGTCCCACTGACCCTGTACATGCCACCAGCTTTCACTTGCACCTGATAAAAGTTCTCTATTGCTTTTTGTAGATCAATCAGAACACACTGTTCAGCTGTCGGCCAACCAAAACACACTGTACTGCTCTCGGCCAATCAGAACACACTGTACTGTTAACGGTCAATCAGAACACACTGTTTATCTCTCGGCCGATCATAACACACTGTACTGCTCTCGGCCAATCATAACACACTGTTTAGCTCTCGGCCAATCATAACACACTGTTCAGCTCTCGGCCAATCATAACACACTGTTCAGCTCTCGGCCAATCATAACACACTGTTCAGCTCTCGGCCAATCAGAACACACTGTTCAGCTCTCGGCCAATCAGAACACACTGTACAGCTCTCGGCCAATCAGAACACACTGTGCAGCTCTCAGCCACTCAGGACACACTGTTCAGCTCTCGGCCAATCATAACACACTGTTCAGCTCTCGGCCAATCAGAACACACTGTTCAGCTCTCGGGCCAATCAGAACACACTGTGCTGCTCTCAGCCAATTAGAACACACTGTTCAGCTCTCGGCCAATTATAACACACTGTGCAGCTCTCAGCCACTCAGAACACATTGTTCAGCTCTCAGCCACTCATGACACACTGTACAGCTCTCGGCCAATCAGAACACACTGTTCAGCTCTCAGCCACTCAGAACAAACTGTACAGATCTCGACCAATCAGATGACACTGTACAGCTCTCGGCCAATCAGAACACACTGCACTGCTCTCGGCTAATCAAAACACACTGTACAGGTTTAGCATGTAGCAGTTTTTAATTCTACGTCTATTCCACATTTATTTATTTGAGTTTGTTTGTTTATTCAGAAGGTTCATCATCAGATCAGTGAATTTGAGAAGAACATGAAGAGACTGTCTCCTGCATCCTGTCCAGCCTCCGTCAGGTAATGAGAGAGAGAGAGAGAGAGAGAGAGAGAGACTCTAATGTACGACCTGTGGTAAAGTTTACACACCCCAAGAGATTAGAGCTGTCAGATTCAATTCAATTTTCAATTCAATTTTATTTATATAGCACTTTTAACAATGGTCATTGTCTCAAAGCAGCTTCACAAAAATGAAAGAAATTCATAAAAAAAAAAAAATTATAAAATACAAATATATTTTTAAAATAATAATAATAATAATAATTTGTGTATGTGTGAGAAAAATGTGTCTAGATAATAATGATATGAATGAATGAAATGTCTCTGATGAGCAAGCCAAGGGTGACGGTCACAGTGGTAAGGAAAAACTCCCTGAGATGGTAATAGGAAGAAACCTTGAGAGGAACCAGACTCAACAGGGAACCCATCCTCATCTGGGTGATAACAGATAGAGATGATATAACATCATGTGTGTGATGCAGCTGAAAGTACAATATAACAGAAGTTGTGTAGATTAACATGAAGTCCAGTTCAGCACAGGGAGTCAGTAGGTGCAGAGAGCAGATGGGGTCTGGATCACTGGGAGCACAGGAGCAGGATGGTAGCTCCAGCCATCATAAAGCAGAATCTAGCTGGAGCTGGTCCTTCTCTGGATGCCTCAGGATCCTCACAGGGTTGGCCTTTGTCTACTTATGCTGGTACAATCTCCAGATGCCTCGGGATGGGTAGAAAAGTACAGAACAGATGGAGAGAACTGGCGTAGTTGCCATTCAGGATAGATGTACTGGAGTATGAGGTTATGGGATGAGTTACGCATACGCCGGATTAAAGAGATGGCGGTGTGTGTTTCTCAGGGCTCAGGTCTCCATTAGCTTATTAGCTCCATGTTGTGTTCACACTCATCATTAGAAAAGGTCATGTGATAGAGCTTTCTTTTCTAAATATTAAAGGTAATGGAAACACTTCTATGGAATAATGTGTGTGTTTATGTGTGTGTGTGCAGCGTACAGCTCAATGACATGATGATGGAAGACTGGAGCAGTGCATACGTTCAGAAGATCAGGCAGCGCTTGGAGGAGGACGCCACGGCACGGGAACAGCGAGAGAAACGTCGCCGCCGAGCGCTAGTCCAGCAGCTGCACGCACACCAGAGCCACGAGGTGTGTTTACTTGACACACACACACACACACACAGAGGTTTGATTAGACAGAAGAGTGGTAGTGTAGTAAGGAGCTGATTTGTGTTCCTGAGGCTAGGGCACTAGGGCATCTCACCCGGGGGGCAGGCACTAGGACCCAGCGCAGTCCTGTGGGAGACACACAGCAGGTAACAGGTGTTGATGAGGAGGAAGAAACTTCTGTACTCATTACAGGATAAATATAACCTCCATTTCAAACACACACACACACACACACACACACACACACACACACACCGCTATGTGGAATAAATGAGAGCAGTGTGACACCCCTGAGACCAGGACTAATGACGTGCAGTCGCTGGAACCCACAGTGAGGGACACATCATCATCATCATCATCATCGTCATCAGGTCCACACAGGTGTTTTAGAGTCAGAGAATAACACACACACACACACACACACATACACACACCTGTGCACCTCTCTTCAGTCTCGTTGTATGTGTGTGTGTGTGTGTATGTGTGTGTGTGTGTGTGCGTGGCTGCAGGAGATGTTGCGGGAGGAGCAGCTGATGGCGCGGCTGATGCGTCAGTCTCAGCAGGAGAAGCGGATCGCGGTGCAGTTGATGCAGATCCGGCAGCAGAAGGAGGTTCTGAGGCAGAACCGCATCCTGAGGGAGCGACAGATCCAGGAACAGAGGCTCAGGGACTTCCAGCAGGCTCTCGACCGAGACGCGGTGAGGACACACACACACACACGCACACACACAATTTTACAAATGCACACTCCCTCACCTGTACTGTACATACACAGACATACCTGATGTGTGTGTGTGTGTGTGTGTGTGTGTGTGTGTGTGTGTGGGTGTCCCAGGCTCTGCTGCAGCAGGACCGGGTTAATCGGGAGGCGGAGCTGTGTAAAGAGCGGGAACTTCACCAGCGTCTTGCTGCTGAGCGCGCTCACGCCAAACACCTCAAACACTTCAACATCTGCAGGGGGATTCTCGACCAGATCGTGGACCTGGCAACCAAAGCGGGAGAATACCGTCTGCTCACTGCTAAGTGAGACACACACACACACACACACACACACACACTTACTGTTGTACACAAACCCAGTCCAAATGAAGAGGCGTGGCCTGTCTGTACCACTGAAAGGGGCGTGGTCTGTTAGACCTGTTAGAGCCGTGGCCTCCAGAGGAGTCACTAATATTTAGGTGTTTACTCAACCACCTGCACCCAGAACTGACTCCGCCTCTCTGCTGACACCCTGTCAGGAAGATGGGCGGAGCTAACCATACCGTCAACTGGATAGGATTATTGCAGCATCTTTTCAGTCAGTGACCAAGTGATAAAAAGTGTGTGTGTGTGTGTGTGTGTGTGTGTGTGTGTGTGTGTGTGTGTGTAGTCGGATCCCTGTGAAGATGATGAGGGAGTGGAAGGAGCTGTGGTTGAGCGGGAAGCCGCTGTACGAGTCGAGCCCTGAGGAGGACGTCGAGATGGAGAAACTCCACATCCTCAACGAGCAGGACTACAGCGACTACACCGTGAGGGGGAGGGGCAAGGGGGAGGGTCAGGGGGGGAGGGGGGAGTGTGAGAAAGATATCATAACATTATAAACAGTACCAGAACTCTTCTGTGGGTTTCTTTAATAAAAGAACCTGAGCAGAACCAGAACTATGACTAAAACCAGGTCAGGGCAAGAACTAGAACTAGAATCTAAACTAAAACCAGTATCAGAACTGGAACAAAAACCAGTAAAGAAACAGGTGTATAAATGTGTGTGTGTGGGTGTGTGTGTGTGTGTTGCATTAGAGTATGACGGGGGATTGGACTTGGCTGAAAGAAGGTGAGAGGAAAGCTCCGCCCCCCAATAACGACGTCCTGGGTCACATTGTCAGTCATCTGCGACACCTGGTTAACCCACCTGAGCTGGTAGCTCCGCCCCCCGCCCTCCCCCACTACACTCTCAAAGCCTGCGTCCTGGGAAAGGCCTGCTCTGGAAAGACCACCTGCCTCACCCGGATCAGCCAGGGTACTGCACACACACACACACACACACACACACACACACACACACGCACACACACAGACACACACACACATAGAGTCACATGGGTTATAAAACATGAATGGTGTGACATAAACATGTCCAGCCCAAGTTTTATTCTCCCCACGTATACAGACCACTTTAACCTGTACGTGATAATTCTATGTGTGTGTGTGTGTTCTGATGTTCCAGCGTGTTCTGTTGGAGTGTGTTAGAGCTGAATGCCGGTTGTGTTGTTGTGTGTTGTACAGTTCATGGGCTCCAGGTTCTGTCAGCTGATGCTCTGGTCCAGGAGGCGCTGGAAGCTCACTGCTCTGGAGAACCCGAGAGCGAGGTCTGTACAGATCTCACCTCACACCTCCATCCTCACACAGCTGTGTGTTCACATCAGTTAAGCCTTAGTCAGCTTTCCTCTAGCAGCTGTAGAAGCAACACCTGGGCCAGGTACAGCGTGAGAGTGATGTTCTTCTGAACAGGTCTGAGATCAGTATGGAGACGTGTTCCAGGAGGCACAAGGCTCGAGCAGCGTCTCACTCCACTGTCTGTTTCACTCTTCACTGTAATCTAAACTGTAACACAGACTGTGGAGATCAGACACGTCTATGGAGATCAGACACGTCTATGGAGATCAGACACGTCTATGGAGATCAGACACTTCTGTGGAGATCAGATATACAGTGGGTTTAGAAAAGAATCGCTCTATAACACTATAACACCAACATGTCAGAAAATTATAAGAACAAACTGAATTACTGATTTGGAAAGGGATCACCCCCTCCTCATGACTTCTCAAATCACCTCAATGGCACAAAAACCCATCAGATTATTAATTGTGATCAGCTGTGGTCATTTTGATCAGATCAGGACGAACAACTGAAGCATTTCAGACAAGGCAGTGTCAAAACATCTCCAGGATAAAGTTGTGTTAAGGCACAAGGCAGGAGATGGATACAAAACATTTCCAGGCTTTATCTCTGCCTAGAAGCTCAGGGCAGTATATCATTAAGAAGGTAAGGTTCAACACAGATATTATTAGAAAGGTAAGGTTCAACATTATTAA
>NC_071120.1:542500-547500 GCF_024256425.1 Clarias gariepinus | reverse complement strand
CAATATACATCCCATAATAATACACTACACTTCCCATAATACTACTTTATACATCCCATAATAATAATAATAATAATAATAATACACATTAACAGGATCTCGGGCTCCGGATTATAAAAGCAGGGCGTGGAGTTTAGTCTGGGGTTCGGGGAAGAGTACGTGGTGCGGTGGAGCAGGAGAGAGAGTGGGGCATGCGAGTGGGGCGATGTGACGCGCCCCAGGGACTTGGAAGCCTGGAATTCCTTCCTTTGATCTCCTGGCTGAGGACAGCCCCGCCCCCGAAGAGGAAAAGGCCGCGAGGAGGACTGCGTTAGGGCCCCGATCCCAACCCAGAAGGCCGCCGGACGTCAGTGATGACTCCTGCCCACGGAGAGCTGGGAGGGGCCAGGCCGGCCATTGACAGTGGGAGAAGCGCCGTAATGGGAGCGTACAGGAGCACTGCCTCCATGAGCTCCGTTCTGCCACTCCGCCGACCGCCACATAACACCAGCAGTGTGTCCGCATACCAGCGTGGCACTCACCCCGGACCTGCATGTGCACACTCCGCCCTCCTTCACTATCTTTCCGTCCTCCCTCCTTTAACCCTTGCCTTCCCAATTTTTCCTAAATAAATGACTCTTCCTCAGAGCACCTGTTAGGTCCTGACCCCTGCAGCCTGGGAACGTCCCAGTCCCAGACCCAGTCGTCTAGACATCATCACAGTCTGGCCCGTGTCAAGGTCACCTGCTGTGTAATAAACCCCTCCCACTGACAGGTGGCGCTGTAACCAGAGGATCAGTGCTGCTCACCCCCCTGTCTGTGGGTTTAATGTTAAAGTTACTCAGTTAAAGGGTCTCTGATGTGCACCGTGTCTATCACTGAAGTGGGCGGGGCAAGAGGAGGACACACTTCCTGTTCCACTGTAGATACTGCTGCAAACACACACACACACACACACACACACACACCTACAGTGGGAGTAAACAATGCCATGTAGTCCACTTGTATATTTTGTAATAAAACTATACTACTTTGTGTGTGTGTGTGTGTGTGTGTGTGTGTGTGTGTGTGTGTGTGTGTGAATTGCAGCTCTACAGGTTCAGCTGCATCTGAGAGACTTACGAAGAGCACTGGGAAAAAAGACACTGAGTCTGAGGATAAGAAGAAGCCCAGAGTGTAAGTGTGTGTGTGTGTGTGTAACCTAATGGTCTATAAAGTGAAAACTGCGTACAAGTAGCTGATACAGGTGCGTGTGTGTGTGTGTGTGTGTGTGTGTGTGTGTGTGTGTGTGTGTGTGTGTGTGTGTGTGTGTTGCAGGCCCTCCTCGACAGACTCCTCCAAGCTGAAGGACACTGTCCACCCTGATGAGAAGCTGCTGCAGGACGCCCATCACACTGCTGTCACAGCTGTCACACAGCTGGTAACACACACACACACACACACACACAGAGCAGGTGTCACATGACCTCTGACTAAAGTTAATTAGCGCATCATATATAATTAGTGTTTAACTCGTTAGCAGATATACAGTCTAGCTTATTACTGTCTCTGTCATTAGGCCACGCCCAGGAAGCTGATACAGGTGTGTGTGTGTGTGTGTGTGTGTTAGGCGAGAGCGGAGCTGCAGCGGTTGGTGCAGGAGGAGAGTGAGGAGGTGCAGCCGCAGGTGGAGAAACCGGCACAGACCCCCGCCCCCGCCCCACAGTCCGCTAAAGACAAGAAGAAAGGGGCCAAGAAGAAAGGTACACACACACACACACACACACACACACACACACAGAGTGATAAACACCTTCAGACTCACACACTGTGTGTCACACTGCCCCCTAGTGCACATGTTTATATTACACATCAGTGTAGTGGGGAATACAGGCATGACCGTTGGGGCGCAATGAACGGGAGGGAATTAGTGGAAAATAAAAGGAAAGTACCTATTCTAATTCATGCTTTTCTTTATTGAAAATAAAGATCGGACACTCGAAACTAAACAATCACACGCAAAGAAATGGATCATTAATACAAGTAAATTAAAATAACATCAGAGAAAAAGTGGAACCATAGAGCAACAATAACGGTTTAACGTCGGCATGTTAATTCCAGAGGAACAATATATACCGAAACATTCGGTATTACAGGCCCGTAGCCAGGGGGGGTTCGGGTGGTTCGAACGACCCACCCCCCACTGCCAAAGGTCCAGAATATTTTGTTATTATTATTATTATTATTATTATTATTATTAAATATTATTATTATTATTATTATTATTATTGAGACAGATTAAAATTGTTGGGCATTATTTAAAATAACACTTTATTACAAAAGAATTTACAAAAAAAAAAAAGAGTCAACTGATGTTTTTTAAATCTGTGCGGCGGCATCCAGCGGTGTATAATATGGGTCAGAAAGAGCAGGAGAGACGGAAGAGAAAGCAGGCAGTAGCGTCAATATCGCAGAATATTAAACATATGTTGAAAAAGACTGCCAAACAGAGTAAGTCTGTTACTACCTCAAGATCAAATCGCTAACGCTAGTTAAGTGGTAGCTAATCGTCAACCCCACATCACACACAGAATAGTTCTCTTGTGCCTTTTCTTGAGCAGTCTGAATGGCTATGACAAGTCTGTAACATCTTAAATAAACATTAACAGACAGGAGCCTATCTGATGGATCTGTGAATTTATTATGTTAAATAATGTTAATCTATCAAAAAAGAAAAGAAAAGAAAGAACGACGAGTTGTTATGCGTAAACAAACCTGCTTGACCATGCATAGTATTAGGATTTATTAACATTTTATTTTGAATTAATAAATTATTATATTAAATTAGTAAATTTATTAAATTATTTTATTAACCATAGGCGATGCTGTATAGTGTCTATACGCGGTGTAGACAGCATTCGAATGAAGTTTATCATGAATAATTGTTAAATAAAGCATAAAATAAAATAAGAAAATAAAAATAATTTTTATCCATCCCACAGTCTTGTAAGTACATTAACTGATCGTCTTTTCCCGTAATATTTGTATATTATTATTATTAGATAATTATTGGTAAAATTTTTCAAAAGCATGCACATTATGATACCGGCAGACAAGCTAATCCAGCACATGTCACTAAAATGCAGTATTTAAACCTCAAAATGAAATACAAAATGAGTAAATACTCAAATACAAAATACAGAGAAAAAAGGTCCACTTTAAAAAAAAAAAAAGAACCCCCCCTTGCACTAGGCTGGCTACGGGCCTGTATTATATATGTCATTTCATTTATTCCAGTGTGTATGCTGATGTTTCTGTATTTTTGTTAAACATTAATATTTTATCAGGCAGTACTAGTCTGGCATTTCTAGTTTCCAGTGTGGCAACAAAGTTGCTTTTTGATCCTTCAGGCGCTGAACAGAAGGAAAGATCAATATCGTTCTACGCTTTTTGTTGGTGTGTAGCGTTTTGCGATGATCCCTAAATCACTCGTTGCGCCGTAGAGAATAATGGTGTTTATGCTTTTAAACATGTATAATTTAAAGCGGCTGGAGCTTAAAGACATTGTACAGAGAAAAATATATGTGGGTATCTTATTTGCGGGTTTATTTATGCAGTTATTGAATTCGGAGATGTGAATATCAAACTAACTTTACCGCGGACACAAACCGGGTCAGTAGCGTACTGTATGTAGGGAGTGTAATAACGTCAATGTATACATTTGTTACATGGACCACAAATAAGCAGGTGATTCAGCATCATCAGTCTAATCAACCAAAAAGCCAACCGAAAGAAAAACATGATGAAGCCTACTGTATGTTGCGGTTGGATTCATGGTGGGGATGGTGGGGCAGAGGAGAGACACGTGTGTGTTTTGTGTCTTAAACCGCTGGCAGCAGACAGCACGAGACCCAAGAAAGTAAGAAGACACTTGGAGACAACACACCCCAGTCACGTTAATAAGCCACTCGACTTCTTTGAAAGAAAGCTCGAGATAAGTGACGAAGTAAGTCTGTTATAACAATTACACGTGTATTTTATCTGTTTTGAACTTGGTGTTATTTGATCCTATTGGTTTAGAAATTGATATTTCAATAAATAGTACACTTGGCTGATTTTGTTATCATTTTGTTGACAAGTGGGGCTTAAAAATTCGCCCACCGCCTTGTGAGGGAAGGACTGAAAATGTTTGAGAAACACTGCCTTAGTGTGTGTGTGTGTGTGTGTGTGTGTGTGTGTAAAAGTCATCCTACAAGCCCCCCCCCCGATACCCCCCCCACCCTCTGTTATTCCTGCTGATATACCCCTGTCTCACCTGTGCGGTTTGAATATGTGAGGACTAACGCATGGAAAGATGGAAACCTAATCACAGCACCAAAACTCGCGGTGATTCATAATGAACCGTACTTACAGCCACCGGCCGAAACCGCATAGGTGAGATGGGGGTATTAGTGGGTGAGATAGGGGTATTAGTGGGTGAGATAGGGGTATTAGTAGGTGAGATAGGGATATTAGTAAGTGAGATGGGGGTATTAGTAAGTGAGATAGGGGTATTAGTAGGTGAGATGGGGGTATTAGTTGGTGAGATGGGGGTATTAGTAGGTGAGATGGGGGTATTAGTAGGTGAGATGGGGTATTAGTAGGTGAGATGGGGGTATTAGTAGGTGAGATGGGGGTATTAGTGGGTGAGATAGGGGTATTAGTAGGTAAGATGGGGGTATTAGTAGGTGAGATGGGGTATTAGTAGGTGAGATGGGGTATTAGTAGGTGAGATGGGGGTATTAGTTGGTGAGATGGGGGTATTAGTAGGTGAAATGGGGTATTAATAGGTGAGATGGGGGTATTAGTTGGTGAGATGGGGGTATTAGTTGGTGAGATGGGGGTATTAGTGGGTGAGATGGGGGTATTAGTGGGTAAGATGGGGGTATTAGTAGGTGAGATGGGGGTATTAGTAGGTGAGATGGGGGTATTAGTAGGTGAGATGGGGGTATTAGTAGGTGAGATAGGGGTATTAGTAGGTGAGATGGGGGTATTAGTAGGTG